>NC_079453.1:9119752-9386435 GCF_903798145.1 Danio aesculapii
AAGAATAACAATAAAAGTGATACTCTTCCATTCCCAGATCTTTAGTAGACTTTCAAGAGGGAATACCAACTGTTATGGTAAAAGAGGTTTGTTATGGCTCACTGCCGCTCTCGTGTATTATCACTCCAAAGGCATTATTTTTTCCATTAAATGTTTCTTTTATTTTGTATTTAGCATTTAGCAAAGTGCATAGATATACATGTAATAACCAATATGCAGGTTGTTAAATAATAGTATTAATAATAGTTCCAACAATAACAACAATAGTGACAATAAAAAGGAAAAACTGAAGAGTAAATGACAAAGACATACTAAAACAAATAAAAATAATAAAATTAAGTAATATTCATATACACATACACACATAAATACATATACATAAAACAAATTTCCAAACCAAAAGAAGGCAATAAACCAAATATGTATTTAAGGTTAAGTAAGGGTAAAATTAAGCCAGTTAAAAAAAAATAAATGAAA
Organism: Danio aesculapii; assembly: GCF_903798145.1. Lineage (NCBI taxonomy): Eukaryota > Metazoa > Chordata > Actinopteri > Cypriniformes > Danionidae > Danio > Danio aesculapii. The sequence continues at coordinate 9,120,230 of NC_079453.1, forward strand.
GAATGGTGATAGGCAAATAGAAATTGGTATTTAAAACCGTGCTGAAAGACGTCTACGACAATGAAGAAAAGTTATTAGAAGCCCAAACAGGGAACCTTAAATTACCATAAAGAAGAAAAAATAGATAAGAAAAAAATAAAGAGGAAAAAATAAAGAAATTTTAAAAAATTATATATTAAAAAAAATTATAATAAAAAAAATTATGAGTTTCTGCTTTTTGATGTCTCCTTGATTCAAATTAGTAAACCTTTAAGTTTAAGCTTGTGCCCAAAGTCTGATGGTGTCCTCTCTTGCACCATGGATGCAAGCAGTAGACATTTCCAGATACTCAATATCAATAAAAGTAAGAATCCAATGATGATGATTAAGAGAATGTGGAGGCTTCCATCTTGTCGCAACTATTTTCTTGGCTGCTGTCAAGCCAGCTAAAAGCATTCGCTTTGGAATTTTGTTAAGTTGGATATCAGAAAAATCATTTAAAATGAAAATAGAGCGGGCGAGAGGGACTGAAACGTTTAGTATTGAAGACAAATTTTGTTTAACCATATTCCAAAAATAACCAAACCCAGGACAGTCCCAAATCATGTGAAATAACGTACCAGTTTCACCTGTATGACAGAGAGTGTATTTAGGATCAGGTTTAAGCTTCATGCTATAAAGTTTGCGTTGAGTAATATAAAGTCCTATAAATGGAGTTTAAATGAATCTGTTGATGATCCGGATTCCTGGATGCAAGCATTGCCATTGTCCAGACTTCATCCCAATCAAAGTTCTGAAATATCTGCTCTCCAGGAAGAGGCTAAAGACAGAGGGAGGTGCATTTTTTCTAAAATGTATATAGTTTAGAAAGCAATCCGCATGTTCCTTGAGAGTCAAGCAATAGTTTAGACAAGGGGTGTTCTTTAAGAGGAGCCATCCAAGGGACCCCTCCAAGATCATTATTTAAATACTTAAATACTTCACTTGAGGAACTATCCTCTCTGTGATAATTAAGCTCTTTGTGAAGAAAGGAGAATAGAATGAAGTAAAAGTTGGGTCGAGGCAGACTAATTTCTTACAATATGGAATTCAATGTTTATTACTTTAAGCAAGTTTCTTTCTTATATACCAAATCTTTTAATCTCCTACACAAATAGTCATGGTACTAGATCTGTCATCTATACCCTGTAAAAAATAAATCCGTAAATTTACAGTAAAAAAACGGCAGCTGTGGTTGCCAGTATTTTACCATTAAAAATACGGTACAAACAGTTAAAGTAATTTCTAATTTTTACGGTAAACTACCGTATTTCATTACTTTATAGAGGTAATATGTCTGTATTTTGGATGACCAACATCTACACATCTTTTGTTAGACACGTTAGCACAGCCATATGCAGGTGGTGATGAGAAAGTTACATTATGAACCAATGCTCATCACAAACAACTTTTCCCACAAGCAGGAGAGTGTGTCAGTTTATAGAAGATGTTTATGCTCAGTGTCATTCACACAGCTACTAAACACCAGTATGGTAACGCATAAAATTAAATTAATGAAATAAACATGGTTTATCAACATTAGATGTAACATAAAGCTCTAATGTACAAAACTGATGGGGAAACAACTAAAAAGATCCATAGTAATGTCAACAAAAGCATAAAACGTGATGTGCCATACAGGGAATTCTGGGAAAGTCAATTTACGGTTATTCGCCGTATATATTAAGGAAAGATACTGTTAACCAGGTTACGGATTTGTACTGTAGCATTTTTTTAGTTTTTTACCGTTGAAATCACAGCCTTTTTTTACAGTGTATGGTTAAAAGTCCCAAACGTTTTTAAGAACTTAGAAAATGTACTTTCTCTGTTCTGTCCCGCATGGTCTTGGAAGGATTGTAAAACAACAGTTAAATTCATTTTAAAAAAGTCATTGCCCTCCTTTGGTGCTTTTAAATATGGTATGATTATTTTGTCTTGCAGTTTTTGTGACCAGGACTCCCTGGAACAAAAGACTGTGATGTCTCAATGGGACTTTTCCTGGCTAAATAAAGGATAAATAAATAAACAATACTTTCCCAGAGATGGGTTGCAGCTGGAAGAGCATGCGCTGCGTAAAACATGTGCTAGATAAGTTGGGGGTTCATTCCGCTGTGGCGACCCCGGATTAATAAAGGGACTAAGCCGAAAAGAAAATGAATGAATGAATGAAATAAACAAAACAAAAAGTGTGCCAGCAAATGTGTGCATTTTTCTAAATATCTTATTTTGTGTTCAACAGAAGAATAAAGACTTAAATAGGTTTTGAACAAGGTGAGTAAAATGGAAGAATTGAATTTTGGGTGAACTATTCATTTAACTGTTGACTGAAGAAATATTTAACATATTGGATGACAAGGGGGTGAGTAAGTTTACATATTTATTATTAAAGTGAACTGATCCTTTAACTAACCATTCTGTCTGCTGCTGCACTGGTTACTTACTGCAGTTATTAGTGGCATGGCCATATCAGTAAGTATTGACAAGCTGGTTGCCTAAGGAAATTGCTGTTGACATTGGTAACCGTGTTTAAAAAATCTGGCTTCATTGTCATGGCTAGATCGCCTGGTTTTATTGTCCCATCGGGAGACATTGAGATGCCATAAATCTGGGCTGAACTTATCAGCTAATGGACTCGCTCTCATTTACTACATGCTATTGTCACGGTAAATGTGAAACTGCTCGCCGGAAGCCTTCCACATGTCAACCGTCTTCTAGCATTAGCTGAACGTTTATCAACGGCACCCAGATAACAAACCATTTAAGAACGACATAATTGGTTGTAGATTAAAAACAGCTTTCAAAAACGTGGATAATTTGCATGGAAAAACATGGGAGAAACAACACAAAGGTTTCCTCTTTTAACCAATTTGCTTGAAGAGCAAAAATATTTATTATTTAATAAACTTAGGCTTAGTTAAAATGACAATATACAGTTGAAGTCAAAATTATTAGCCCCCCTGTTTATTTCTTTCCCCAATTTCTTTTTAACGGAGAGAAGATTTTCCAACACATTTCTAAACATAATAGTTTTAATAACTCATTTCTAATAACTGATTTATTTTATCTTTGTCATGATGACAGTAAATAATATTTGACTAGATATTTTTCAAGTCACTTCTATACAGCTTAAAGTGACATTTAAAGGCTTAACTAGGTTAATTAGGTTAACTAGGCAGGTTATGTTAATTAGGCAAGTTATTGTATAATGATGGTTTGTTCTGTAGACTATCAAAAAAAATATTAGCTTAAAGGGGCTAATAATATCGACCTTAAAATGGGGTTTAAAAAAATTAAAAACTTCTTTTGTTCTAGCCAAAATAAAACAAACAAGGCTTTCTCCAGAAGAAAAAATATTATCAGGCACACTGTGGAAATTTCCTTGCTCTGTTAAACATCGTTTGGGAAATAATTAAAAAAAGAATTCAAAGGGGGGCTAATAATTCTGACTTCAACTGTATCTAATATTATCCAGACAAATAAATTTTAAACACATTAAGTGTCAGGGCAGCACAGTGGCTCAGTGGTTAGAACTGTTGCCTCACAGCTAGAAGGTCGCTGGTTTGAGTACCGACTGGGCCAGTTGGCATTTCTGTGTGGAATCTGCATGTTCTTCCCGTGTTGGAATAGGTTTCCTTCAGGTGCTCCGGTTTCCCCCACAGTGCAAAGACATGCGCTATAGGTGAATTGGATGTAGTGTATGAGTGTGTGTGTGTGTGATAGTGGGCGTGTATGGTTGTTTCCCAGTACTGGGTTGCGGCTGGAAGGGCATCCACTGCATGTAACATATGCTAGAATAGTTGGCGGTTCATTCCGTTGTGGTGACCCCTGATAAATAAGGGTCTAGGCCAAAGGAAAAAGAAATAAATGAACGAATAAATATTAATTGAGTCTTATTCAAATCCAGTCAGAATGGCTGATTTTAACTGGACAATAAACACAAATGCAGCTAATATGATCTTTTTAAAGTTGGAATCAAATTAGGCCCAGTCAAAAAGACAAAAAATAAATATTCAATAAATATTTGATGAGAGTAATTAGGTGAACATGAGTTATGTATCAATGATTAGTTGAAACTGCTTGAAATGTTTTTACAAATATATCTTTTTTTACAAAAAAAATTACAAAACTTAAAAGATCGACAGAAAATGAAAAGTTGCCATTTTCTAGGCTGATAGGTCTAGGAATTATACCATCGCATAATAATCAATGAAACTTTGCTACTGCACCATAGCTGCAGCAGGTGCAATAAAATAACGCAGCATCCGAAAATCTTGCAATCATGGAGACATTTGAGAGAATGTATTCAGACCAAACTATTTTCAGGTCATTTTTAAATAGGACGCTAATGGTCTAATCAGATTCAATGATCTATGCTAAGCTAAGCTAAAAAAATGCCAGACCCAGAGATTAGCTGAATGGACTCAAAAATGGTAAAACTCAACTGTTTATCTCTAGAGAAGTTGAAAAGTTAGCCTATTTTTTTTTTTTCTAAAGTGTTCCTTCATTTAAAGGGATAGTTCAAACAAAAATGTCATCATTTACTCACCCTCCATTTGTTACAAACCTTGAGTTTCTTTCATCTGTTGAACACAAAAGAAGATATACTGAAAAGAGGAAAACTTGTAACCATTGACTAACGTTGTATTTGTTTTTCCTACTATGGAATTCAATAGTTACAGGTTTCCAACATTCTTCAAAATATCTTCTTTTTGAGAAAAAAAGAAACTCATAAAGCTTTGGAACCACTTGACGGAAAATAAACGGTGAGCAAATTTCCCATTTTGGCTGAACTATCCCTCTAAGCGACAAGGCACAGAAAAATACTACCAGTTTTCAGTCATAACAGTGTCAGCATGGAACATGTTTAACGAGGAGTGAGTGAGCATTAATGGAGATTATGATGGATTTTAAGCTCCTCAAGCTCCTGCTGAACTTCTTAAATATTAGATAACAGCAGCAGGTGTTGAATCCACAACCCATGGGCACTGATCTTATTAGAAAATAAAATATTAACTAACCTTAATCTGTTACCGCTCTGATTTATGAATCACCTAATGGTTTCAACCAAGCGCAAGTAAGGTAAAATCAGCATATACTCTAAAACTGCTGGCTTGTTGTAACCCAATGTTAAGTCAAATCTGGACAAACCCTAGCAACAGCATAGCAGCACCCTATAGCAATGGGTCAACCCCAAAACAAATGAAAAGTAGATGTATGTTTTCTTTATGAAAGTGGTAAAACCAGCAGGGCTTATTATTGCGCAGACCTGATGATGATATAAGGAATATTAAATATTCACATTCTGTGCTTGTGTTGAACTAAGATGCTGACATCAAAGGCTGGAACTGGGTCATTGTTGAATATGTTGTAGAACAAACACTAACACAGTGAAAAAAACTACTGGAAAAACTCCTTTACAGTTGGTACTGGGAAAACTCTGTTTATTTGCTAAGCTAGACAGAAATGCACTACCAATTATAAATTTAGGATAAATTTACTGTGACCGTCCCACAAACAGAGACCAAAGTCTTTATGCAGTAAACTCAATTGCATGACTTGGTGTTTATTTATTTCTCCCTCATGTACAATTTTGGATACACGTGTATCATGAAATCAACTGACTTTTGGCTTTAATGAGGTTTACTGCTGCATTAAACCAGTATTTGGTTGTAGTAAATCTTAACTGATGGGTTTAAACTGAAAAACTAGAGTCCAATCAGGTCAAATAAAATAACATAAAAATAGTTCATTAAATATACTACTACTAGTACTACTACTACTACAAATTGTATGGTCAATAATAATAACAATAGTAATAATAATAATAATAATAATAATAATAATAAAATAATATACACATTTAACACACTATTATTTTGGACTTCATTACTGTAAAGAAAATATAATCAAAATAAATTAAATTAAATATAAAAAAATAAAATGTATTAAAAATGTTAAAATTAATAAAATAAAAAATAAAATAAAACAAAAAGAAAAAATAATAGAACATATATAACATGTATATAAAATAAATAAAAAATAAATAAATAAAATAAAAATTAAATAATAAAATTAAATTAAACAAAAAGAAAAGAAAATATATAAAATAAAAAATTTAATTAATAAATTAATAAATTAATTAAAATAATTTAAATAAATTAAATTAAATTAAATTAAATTAAATTAAATTAAATTAAATTAAATTAAATTAAATTAAATTAAATTAAATTAAATTAAATTAAATTAAATTAAATTAAATTAAATTAAATTAAATTAAATTAAATTAAATATCCCAGCAAAATGCTGGGTTAAATATAAAAATTAAAATAAAAATGAAATGAAACGAAATAAATAAAGTAAAAAAAATTAAATAATAAAATTAAATTAAACAAAAAGAAAAGAAAATATATAAAATAAAAAATAAAGCTAAATAAAATATATAAAGTAAAATCCACACAATGCTGGGTTAAATATAAAAATGAAATGAAACGAAATGAAATAAAATAAAATTGAATTAAATTAAAAAAGAAAGGAAAATATTTAATATATATTTTGGGCTGGAAGGGCATCTGCTGCATAAAACACATGCCATGCAGTTCATTCCGCTTTGGCAACCCCTGAGAAATCAGGGACAAAGCTGAAGAAAAAAAATCAATTAATGATGAATGAAATTTAAAAAATAAAATAAAAATAAATTGAACAAAACATTTTTTAAATAAAATTACATTTAAAAGATTTTTTATTTTGCAAAAATGTCATTCGAATCATATTTATAAGTTTCAGCTAGCTAAAGAGTGGAGCTCAAATTATGCAGAACTGAACAAAGCCGGCAGTTTTATTAAAAGCAAGCAGAGAAACTCTATTAGATAGAAACCAGAGACGAATCAATTCAGCCGAGCCGCTGTCCGACCTGTCAAACAGAATACAGATTACTGTAAATGTGCCCTTCAGTTCTGAAATAATGCACTTTTCTGAATGAATTCAAAATTTCTCTGGAGATTTACATGTAATATTAAATTATTTAATACAATGCAATCCAATTCATGTTATTTGCATACGTTTCTCAGCACAGAGCACATTTCAATATGACTATAAATTGCACGGTTGCATTGGATGTTTTTTCCCTTGTCACTCTTGAAACATCAGCCGAGATCTCCAGGCTTCTTACGCAAGCACTTGAGTTTGGAGCACAGACTGCATTAATACAGTACTCTGTGTTCCTTCATGCTCTCAATGGCAGACACACTCCGTCTTACTAACTTTCTTTCTCTAAAAGACAGACAAGTTAGACTTAATTAGGCAAGGTGGGAGATGCTAGAACTCTACCAGTCGCTACACTGGAGAATAAAGCACTGCCAAAATACAAACATTTCACACCAATTAAGGACGGCTTAAGGCAATTGTTCAGTCAGAGCCATTCCTCAAAGTTACTCTGGCGAAATGGAGGAAATTAAAAAGTTCACCTACTGTATATACACACTTTTCATCTTAGACTCTTCTAAAATTCAGAAAGTGTATACAGTGTTTAGTTAAACAGTATTTGTTTTTTTGTCAATTTGTTTTTTAAAAATGATGGATCATGACTAGGCCCACACAGAATCTGCGCGCACAGAAATCCACAGATTTTTAGCCCATCATTCAGTCTATTTATTTACTTGTGTAAATGTGTGTAAATTTATATTAATTCAGTTTTTTAATTAATTTCAGTAATATTATTGCCTGATATGAAAATGTTCATTTGATTTATTTACATTACAGTTTAGTATTATTATCTTAAGTAATATTTTCTGTCTTTTAGTAGATATATTATGATAGACTTGCTTTGTTTACCAAATAAGGGGATCTAATTGGCTTTGTATTGTAAACATTAAATACAAGTTAAAATGCATTATTTTTTATTTGATATATTTAGTTTTTAGTCACAATACTCCTAAAATTATTCCACATAAATTTCTTAATTTATTTCTTTAAAAATTCTGCGGAAAACTAGCAAAAAATGTCCGCAGATTCTGTTTGGTCCTAATCATGACCCTAATCATTACATTTTTGCCTTTACTTGATTCAATTAACACAACAACCATACACTAAGCTAACAAAATAAACAAATTAATTAAACAAAAGAATCAAACAAAACAAATTAACTAAAACTGAATAAATAAAATAAACAAATTAAATAAAATTAATAAAATAAAAATAAACAAACTAAAATAAAGTAAATAATCAAAGTAAATAAACTAAATGAATAAACTAAATAAATAAAATAAACACACTAAAATAAAATAAAATAAAATAAATAAACTAAACAAACAAAGTAATTTGACTTAATAAAATAAACTACATAAATCTAATTAAATAAACCAAATAAAATAAACTAAACAGACTATAAAAATAAAATAAACTAAACTAATAAATACAATAAAAAACTAAACAAAATAAATAAATTAAATTAGATAAAACTAAATAAAATAAACAAACTAAAATAAAATAAATAAAAAAAGAAACTAAATAAATAAAATAAACACACTAAAATAAAATAAATAAACAAATAAACAAACAAAATAAATAAATTTAATAAATAAACTAAATACACTAAAATAACAAACTAAATAAAATAAACTAAAACAAATTCATTTTCTTTTCAGCTTAGTCCCACAGCAAAATGAACTGCCAACTTATCCAGCACATGTTTTACGCAGCGGAGCCCTTCCAGCCGCAACCCAGCTCTGGGAAACACCCATACACACTCCCTCAAACTCATACACTATGGACAATTTAGCCTTCCCAATTCACCTGTACCGCATGTCTTTGGACTGTGGGGGAAACCAGAGCACCCGGAGGAAACCCACGCGAATGCAGGTAGAGCATGCAAACTCCACACAGAAATGCCAACTGACCCAGCCGAGGCTCTAACCAGCGACCTTTTTGCTGTGAGGTGACAGCACTATCTACTGTGCCACTGCATCACCACTAAAACAAATTAAACTAAATAAAATAAATAAACTAACCTAATTAAATAAATACAATTAAAAAAATGAACTAAAACTAAATAAAATAAGCAAACTAAAAATAAGTTTTATTTTATTTATATTTTGCTTCTCACCTCCATCATTAATACCAAACAAAATCTCATTCTAATAAAATAATTTGATTGTTCATTTGAGTCATTTAAATTGCGCATGATGTAAAACTGTAATTAGCGATGACTCGTTTCCACCAGTTCAGAATCACTTATTCCTTTTGGGAGACAATAATAATCTAATTTATGCAGACCTTTATTATTCGCAAACAGCCGCATTATACCTCCATGAAAGCTAATATCTGAAACGCACAATAAAGGCTTTCAAAGTTATATTTTAAGAACCCCAGGGTCTTCTTCCACTTTACTGACCTCCTGCTGATGGAAAACGTGCCTCAGACTTTCTCTTAAACACAGCTATAAAACAGTCACTTTGTATTAGTCGAGTGCTTACCGCAGTGTTTCGGTGCTTTTGTTCAGCCATGAACTGCGCACACATGGGTGTTTATGTTTATAGGATACAAACTATAGAGGCTTCACATCAAAAACGTGCCCTGCTATTGCCTTCCTAAAAGACATTTTTCCCCGACCTCTTGCATAATTCAGATGGGACTGCATGTTTCATTTATCCCTCAAGAAAAGGCTTTCATCTTATAATGCTGCATCTTTGGAGAACGCATGGAAACGTTTCTGCTGCAGTAAAACTTGCACATCTGTCAGACCTCTAGTGCAGTTTATTTTACTTGTATTTATAGTATATGTATGTATGTGTGTGTATGTCAGAGTATATGGGTGTTTCCCAGTGATGGGTTGCAGCTGGAAGGGAATCTGCTGCATACAAAAAACATATGCTGGATAAGTTGGCGGTTCATTCCTGATTAATAAAGGGACGAAGTCGAAAAGAAAAATGAATGAGTGATCAAAAATACAGTAAAAACACTGTAAAATAGTCTTAAGATTGAAAATATTGTAGTGTTATTGTACAGTGGGCAAGAAAGCTTGAAAAATGCTAGCAAATATTGTTAAAAGTGCCACCAGGGAAAATCTTAGGTTGTAGACAATGTGAAACATGCATTGCTCTCTGATGAGTGTTCCTTTACTGTCTTTCCCACATCCAGGAAAGTTAAAGTGTGGAGAAGCCCTAAAGAAGCATACAATCCAGACTGTTTCATGCCCAGAGTGAAGCATAGGGGTGGATCAGTGATGGTTTGGGCTGAAATATCATGGCATTCTATAGGCTCAATACTTGTTCTAGATGGGCGTGTCACTGCCAAGGACTTCCCAACCATTCTGGAGGACCATGTGCACCCAATGGTTCAAATATTGTATGCTGAAGGTGGTGCCATGTTTCAGGATGATAATGCACCAATACACACAGCAGGACTGATGACATAGAGGTTTGATAAACATAAAGGCGAAGTTGAACATAAACATCTTCCATGGCCTGCACAGTCACCTGATCTAAATATTATTGAGCTACTTTGGGGTAGCTTGGGGTAACTTTTTCCTCCACCAGCATCATGTAGTGACCTGGCCACTATTCTGCAAGAAGAATGGCTCAAAAGCCCTCTGGCCACTGCAGGACTTGTATCCGTCACTCCCAAGATGAATTGATGCTGTATTGGCCGCAAAAAGAAGCCCTACACCATACTAATGAATTATTTAGCCCCCCTTTGATTTTTTTTCTTTTTTAAATATTTCCCAAATTATGTTTAACAGAGCAAGGAAATTTTCACAGTATTACAGATAATATTTTTTCTTCTGGAGAAAGTCTTATTTGTTTTATTTCGGCTAGAATAAAATCAGTTTTTTTTAAACCATTTTAAGGTAAAAATTATTAGCCCTTTTAAGCTATTTTTTTTAGATAGTCTAAAGAACAAACCATCTTTATAAAATAACTTGCCTAATTACCCCAACCTGCCTAGTTAACCTAATTAACCTAGTTAAGCCTTTAAATGTCACTTTAAGCTGTATAGAAGTGTCTTGAAAAATATCTAGTCAAATATTATTTACTGTCAACATGGCAAAGATAAAATAAATCAGTTATTAGAAATGAGTTATTAAAACTATTATGTTTATAAATGTGCTGAAAAAAAAAATCTTCTCTTCGTTAAACAGAAATTGGGGAAAAAATAAACAGGGGGACTAATAATTCTGTCTTCAACTGTATATAGTATTTCTTAAGAGGGCAATGAAATTGACCTTTAAAAAAAAAAAATCTCATTTTTTTTATTCAAACTAATTAAAACAAATAAGACTTTCTCCTAGAGAAAAATATAACAGTCAGTAATACAAACAATTATTTGTCTCTTGGGAATTATTTGAAAAACAATTATAATTTTGAAGGCAGGCTAATACTTTTGTCTTCAATTATATGTTTTCTGTTTAATTCAGGGTATTTTATTTTACTTGTATTAATCAACCATAACTAAATAGTGTAGAAGTCAGATGGTTGCTGTTTTAAGAAGTCAGCGTGCCTTCAGTTAATCAAGTAAAGGCAAATTAGCTCTCAGGTTGATTTAGAAGGTGATTAGTCAAACCTGCCACCAGTGATCCTAGTTCACCCGCATCCAAAAAGAGCAGTAAACCAACACCTTTCTGTTCAAGCCTCACGTCATGTGCTTACGTACTTACTCCATTAGCCTGGACAAATTCAGAGATCAGGCTTGATAAGTGTGTCATTAGTAGTGCCGTCCGAAATTAAAAATTTCTGTGAAGACTGAACTCATCATAGATCACCCCATCTAGTTTTAATATAATCAACAGGAAGCCATAAAAAATGAGGAACATGCTTTTTTTTCAAAGCAATCCATCACTGTTCCTTTCAGAGATAACAGCTCAGTTCTGCTGCAGCTAAAAATAACTTTAATCCTCAAAGGACCTCAGATTCCCTTTCAAACATACCACTGACTGGCGCAAATGAAGAAATAACTAACAGAAATAAGAGTCCCTTTAACTACCCCAAAAGGCATTAGAAAAACTATTGCTCTGGAACTTCTAACATGTCTCACTCACTGCACAACTGAGACTTATTCACAATTGGACACCATATCTGAACCGTATATAAACACCTCTATGTGTGATATTATGAGATTTGGAATGACAATGTTTTTGGGTGTATTCATTTGTCTTAATTTGTATGCAAGTATAAAAAAGGCGACCAAATATGTCCAAGAAAGGTCTAGTTCTTTAGGAGCAAAGATGGGCAAAGGATCGCCAGTTTGCCAACAAATGTGTGAAAATGATTGAAATGTTTATAATCAATGTTTCTCAAAGAAAGAAGGGAAGACATTTGAATATTTCACCTTCAACAGTTCATAACATAGTTAAAAGATAAATCTGAAGGAATTTCAGTGTGTAAAGGACAAGGGCTCAAGCCTAAGCTGAACAACCGTGATCGCCAATCCCTAAAGCAACACTGCATGAAGAATCGTCATTCATCTATATGCAATATCACCACATGGACTCAGGACTACTTTGGCAAACCCTTGTCAAGTACCACAATACGTAGTTACATCTACAAATGCCAGTTAAAACTGTACTGTGCCAAAATGAAGCTCTATGTTAACAGTGTCCAGAAGTGCCATTGACTTCTGTGGGCTCGGAGGCATCTGGGATGGATCATCGCACAGTGGAAACATGTATTGTGGTCAGATGAATCAGTATTTCAGGAATTTTCTGAGAGAAATGGACGCCTTGTGCTCCAAACCAAAAAAAGTAAAGTATCATCCAGACTGTTACCAGCAACAAGTCCAAAAGCCAGGGTCTGTCATAGTATGGGGCTGTGTCGGCGCTCTTGCCAAAGGTAACTTGCACTTCTGTGATGGCACTATTAATACTGAAAAGTACATCGAGATATTGGAGCACAATATGCTGCCTTCTTTTCCAGGAACACCCATGCATATTTCAACAAGACAGTGCAAAACCACATTCTGCACACATTACAAAGTCCTGGCTGAGGAGAAAGAGAATACAGCTACTTGACTGGCCTGTCCGTAGTCCCGACCTGTCTCCAATACAGAATGCATGGTGCATTTTGAAGCACAAAATGCGACATCAAAAACCCCATACTGTTGCCCACCTTAAGACTTGTTTGCAGGATGAATGGGACAAAATTACACCTGAAACACTTCATCACTTGGTGTCCCTAAACGTCTTTTAAGAGTTGTGAAAAGGAATGGCAACATTATAGAGTACTAAATGCTTTACTGTTCCAATTTTTTTTCAGAGATGTGCTGCAAGAACCAAAATTGGAATACATGTTTATTTAAAAACAAATAATAATAATAATAATGAGGAACACATTAAATAGTGGTTGTTGTATTGTCAAACATGTCAAAGTAAAAAACATGTCAAAGTAAATTTAGAAATCACTTCTTTCTTTCTTTTTATTTGCGTTTTCCATACTGTTTTAACTTTTTCTCATTTGGGGTTGTGTTAAAAATGCGACCAAATAAAGAAGAGTGTGCAAATAATTTAAAAATGCCATAACTGGACCATATAAACCTGATATTTTGAGATTTGGAATGACAATCTTTCAGGGGTATTCATTTGTCTTCTATTCCAACCAGGGGCGTAGCAACCGGGGGGGACGGGGGGATACATCCCCCTCACTTTTAGTACCAGACCATTTAGAAACAGGTGATTAATTATTACATGAACGTAAACTTTTGGATCTCATTCAGCTGTCGCCCCCACTTTTAAAATGTCCGCTACGCCCCTGATTTCAACCCTGTTTTCTATTGGGTACTACTTATTTAAAATGAGCTGAAACAACACAATTCTTGAGGTTTTTTTGGATTGTTTTATGTTCAATCCACTAAAATTTGTGAAAACAGTTAAGTTAACTTAATCGATTTGTGTTGGGACAACATGAAGGAATCATGTGGAAGCCAGAATTTTTCTTTACAGTGACTGTTTTACTTGTTCCACAATGCTCTATGGCTATTACCATAAGTAAACTTCTATATACATTGTGTTCTTTTGTTATGTGTCAGGCATTTCATGTTAATGAGTTTGCAGTTTTGTTTTGCGTTTGTTTAAATAAATGAACAAAAATCAATCCCAAAAAGCAGTCATCAATAAAAGCAGAAATGTAGCCGTTGGTCTTTAGTGCAATCAGGCTAGCCATTAGAGCACATGTTAAGCCTAGAGGAGAATATTTCATCCTCAGGAAAAAAGCAAAGTGGGATGGAAAGTACATATGGAGGAATCCAGATTATGGCATCCATCACAGCGGGACGACAGCTGTGCGGTGGGATGGGTAGGCTGTGTGAGGGGTTAAAGAAGATTATGTAATCCTCTTGAGATTTTTACGCTTGAACCACTTAATGATGCAGCGCAAGGTTGGAGCGAAAATTCAAGAGCTGTACTTGTGTTTTCAGCGATGCCGTGTGAAAAGCCTCTGCATTTATTAGAATGTGGAATTACCTTCACCTGGGCTCTGGGACATTTAAATGATAATGCCCGCTTTGTCCTGATCTCTTCTCTCTAGTGGGCTGCTATCAGAGCTCGTTTCTTATAGCGCAAAGTTCACTTTGAGAAACTATCCATCCTGCTCTGGCTTGCACTTCAGGATCTCTCAGTGTGAAATGCTTTTGTATGTGTGTCTGTCTCTTTCTGCATGTATGTGTGTGTGTGTGCCTCAGGCGTGGTGCAATCACAGTGAATTCTTAAGCATCAACTCATGCAGTCATACTGATTTATGTTCGGCTGATAAATTATGATGCATACAATATGAAGACCACCAGTCATGTAAATAAATGATCATTGTATGGTACTTCTCTACATTGGTTAAATGCATGCAAACATTGTTTAACTAAATTACCTATAATTAAATTTAGCATGTGAGGTCACATGAACAAATTTCAAAAAATTTTATAGTAGTTGCATGCAAATCAAATTGTACATATGACTTTTCTTGGACCCCATAATCATAAAACACGTTTTTTGTATGAACAAATTATGCAAAATTTAATGACATCGTAAGTTTTTTCTTCATTTAAGCAGATATTTATTAATCTTTGGTTTCTGATGCCTCTTTTTTTTAAAGGAATAGTACACCCCAAATTTGGTGTCATTCTTTACTCACCTTTGACTTGTTCCAAACCAGCTTGAGTTTGTTTGTTTTTTTGGTTCAGTTAAACACAAAAGAAGATATTCTGAAAAATGTTGGAAACCTGTAACCATTGACTTCCAAAGTATTTGATTTTCCTACGATGAATGTCAATGGCTACCAGTTTCCAACATTGTTTCAAAATATCTTCTTTTATGTTCATCTGGGTGAACTATCGCTTTAAATATTCTATAACCTAAACCTCATTTCCCTTTTCAACATTGATTTAAAGTGAAGTGTCCATAAAAATCTGGGTATACCAAGGCATAGTAGAGTAATAAAAGATCAGTATATAGAAATGGGCAAACTGTGACTTGATTTGGCATGCTAAATGACCTGATTTAAGTTTTGTGTTGTGTCAACATGCCTCCTCATTTATTTGATTTTTTTGTGTGTTGTGACCTGTCGTTTCATAATGTCGCATTGCAATTAGTTTTATTTTACATGACTTTTCAGAACTCAACACTATTAGGATTTGCCTTTTTTTTCTCTGGTCACACCAAACTTATTATTTCCTTGGCACAAATTTTAAATAATGTGTCAAAACTGGCAAATATAGCTGAATACATACACTTTTTATTCAACAAAAATGTTCTTAAAAATACAATTGACATTTTAAAAAATATTGTCATGCATGTAAAACTATGTACACTGGTTTGTTCAGGCTAAAGGTCCAGAATTACCAGTTAACTATGCATAAAACCTATTAAAGCAATGCTTTTGTTAAGGATGATAATTATACCATATTAACAAAAATAACTGTAAGCAAAAAAAAATAATAAATAAATAAATAATAATAAAAATAATAATAATAATAATAATAATAATAATAATAATAATAATAATAATAATAATAATAATAATAATATTCACACCTGATTGTAAAATAGCACCGGTAATAGAAACGCTGAATTCTTAAATCCATGCATTCGTACTGATTTATGTATTTTCTCATGTAAATATGTTTTGATTGCATGAACAACCTGCTGATTTGAGTTGTAGGTGGTTGCCAAGATGTTACTATGCAGTTGCGACACTGTAACCAGTGATTATTTGACTTTACATAAGAAAAGTGTATAAACCCGTCGCTTTTAAAACAGAAAAAGGGACTTTACATAAAAAAGTGAGTAAACCTGTTGCCTTAAAATGATTAGGTAAATGAACTACGTGAATAACTATACAAATTAAGTTAACTTAGGTCAACTTAACATTTCCAAGTAACAATGGATTTACTCACTGTTTTTAAAGTAAATGAACTAAATATTTTAATACATTGTAAGGTATTCTAAATGTTATTGTATTCAAATGGTTCTGGTGCCATGCAAATCTATGGACTTTCTATTTATTTTATGCAAAAAAATCATAAATCTGAGCGATAACTTGAGACGTAACAGAACAACTCACAATATATTGCACAATATGAAGTATTGATTCATGCAGACAGTCACACAAATAAAAAAACATAGGTCTTACATACATTTAACACTAAATATACACATCAACAGTCACTCTTGACCCAATAAACAGCCCTAATAAGAGTGTCAAACCGACAAAAACAACGCATGTGATACACCGTTAAGCACCATTGTGCACTGACCTCTTTGTGCTGAACATTCTGGCTCCTTGTTGTATCCTGTGTTGGAAGGGTGACACAATGACAGCGATAGGCCAGTTCTATGGAGTGGACCTGCAGGAGGAGAGTATGGTTACAGGGAGAGGTTCAATCACCAACTCATGGTATCAAGTTAAAAAAAAAACAACATTCAAGGACCAATAACCTCGTCTCTATAAGGGGTGTGACCTCTATGGGTGTGCAAATTACATCTGACATCCACAATCCAACAGGTTTAAGCAAAATCAGAGGAGCTTGGTACTTCTCGTGTTTGTTTTTGGTCCACTAATTGCCTGACAGATGGTGTTTACCAAGGAATTAGCCTGTAGATTTTCTGTCTACACTCAAAAAAAAAGTTTTTTGCTACTTGTTCAAGCTACTTAATAAAAACGAGCTGAAAAAAACACAACTTTTGAGATGTTTTTGAGACAACTTAATTGTTTTATGTTCAATCCACTTACATTTGTTATGTTAACTTTATTTGATTTGCATAAATGAATTGTGTGTAACGATGTCCAATGTAAAAAAAAATTGCGGCGTTAGATTTTTAATTATAATCAAATGAACTTTTCTAGTCATGTCAACTCGAATCAATCAAAGAAACTAAAATATTAAATTAAACTTTGTCACAATTACCAGCGATCTAGCAGTTGCAGATCACTGGAGAACTACAAATCTGTCACAGAACTGGATCTCAAATCCCATCATGCACTTCACACATACACCAGTTCCAGTTCTCTCCCTGATTGCACACACACAGCTGGAAACGAAACATGGGCTGCGTCCGAAATCACCTAATATTCAGTAGGCACTGCATTTGAATTTAAACATACTACTCGGCCATTAGAAAAGTATGTGACCTACCCGTATTAGTTGCATCGCTTCACTCCTATTTATAAATTCTCTCACGTGCCGGAAGTAGCAAGTCATTTTTCGAATACTATGAATTCGGACATATGTTACTCGGCTTGTATACCTATTTTAGTGTACTATATAGTATGGAAGTATGCAATTTCGGACACAGCTTTATTACAAGGACTTTATATTCACCCTTCACACACACACACACACACACTGCTGAGTCTTGTTTGTTTACCTGTAACATTGTGAAGCGTTTTCTTTGTCTAGTTTTACCGTGCCCTTAGATCCTTGCCTTGTTTCTTTGTTTATCCTGTTTGCCAACTGCACCAACCTCTGCCTGTGACCACGACTACGCTAGTGGATACCCTCATGATACCGTATGTTCCTGTTTGACCATTGCCTTTCTGACTAAGCTAATAAACTGCGTTTGGACCCTCACCATTGTTGTCACCCAACTCCTAGTGTTACACTTTGTATAACCTGATTAATATATTAAAATAAGGTAAAGCAACATAAAAAACATTTGTTGTCTTTTTGTTTTTATTTTTTTACAGTGTACAGTCTTGTCTGTGCTTATTTAACTTATTGTTGATTATGGTCCGCTTTAGTTGAAATCCATAGAACCAACAACTCAATCATATTGTCAATAAAACCCAAGAATCAGCTTTATTAAACCGTAATGACATGCTAATCCATCAAAATTCCTGCTCTTTCTCTCTCTTTTCAAAACGCATGATATTGACTATACGAATACTCTAATATTTGCTGACAGCTAACTTTGCGCAGGTCTAATTTCTAAACCAACAGAAATGTGCACTAGCTAGGCTCCCTAAACCTATATGCTCATCAGAAATCTTTGTTAGCTAATGAGTTCAGCGGCAAGTTAAGTCATATGTCAACTAGGGCTGTCCATCCAAGCGGAGTACATCAATAATTCACAAAAACAGGCTGAGTAAGACACTGGTAAAACCCTTTGCTATTCTGCTAGTTGAACCTCCAACCAACCTAAACCCAAAAAACTACTGATATATACCCAACATTATGTTCATCAGGTAAAAGGAGACACGTTTAATCTCTTGGAAGTAAAAAAAAGCAGCAGTGTATGCATAATGGCTGCCAGGAATAGCTTCTGGTCTTAGTATTGATGAAAAGGAACGGAGATATTAATGCCTTAACGGTAATGGATAAGTTTATGAATGGAAATAGATCTTCCTTAATTGAGGATGACCTTCTGGCCATCTGGTTTCATTAGAGCGAGGCATAGCACGAAATGACAACGGTAATTGTTCTGCCTGTGATGAAAACAGAGCCAGTGCACTGTAATCTAATTTTGACCATGACTAAACATTGAGGATTTCAGGCTGATCCATATAGGAATACATTCACAGCACTTTTTAGAGCCGTGCAATATGACAATACATGCCATGTAATAAACAATAGAGCATAATACCATATCAATTGATAGGCTTTTGATTTTTGCCCCAGTGGTATGAATAATTTTGTGCTTGATTGTATATCATATGGACAAAATAACAAGTCTATCATTTTATACAGTATTACGCTCTATTGTTTATTATGTGGTGTCACAAAATACATTGTTTATGGTAATACATTTTCATCATTTATACGAGCGCAACATGAAAAACGTCATTGTGAAAAATCTGCAACATTGAAGGTACAATGTTTACATTTTTTGCATTTTATTTAACAATTTTTTATGTTAAAATCATTTAGTTAAATTTAGTTTTAATCATTTATGTTAAAGTGTAATCATTAGTTTATTTGATTAATATTTATTTATACTTCTGCATTTTTAAATCAATCATTTGCCAATTTTTACCAAAACCATTTGTATATATTTAAAAAAATTATTTATTTAAAATATTGTCTTTTACATGTGGTTATTTATATAAACTATTAACTGATTTAATTAATATAAATAGTACTGTATCTGTAAAATACAATGCTGGCAACGGAGTTGAGGATCCAAAATGCAACGTCTTTATTTAGAAAATTGTCAGGCAGGTCAAGGTCACAACAGGAACAAACAGAAGCATGCAGGTAATCCAAAATAGTAGTCTGGGTTACAGGTGAAGACATCGGTACAGGCAGCAAACAAGATGAAACAATAACCAAGGCAAGGCTTTGCAATGCTACACCAGGAAAACAAGTCTCAGCAAAGTGTATAAGTGAATGAGATGCATATAAAGTCCTGGTAATCAGTTCATCATAAGTAGTAAGTTTTTGCTATTTCTGTGCAGAATTGTGTTAAAAATCTGCACATTTATGCTAAATTATTTTGGGAGTATCATAACTAAAACCTTAATATATATAATAAAAAGTAATACCTTGTTAACTTTTATTTAATGTTTACAATGCAAATCCAATTAGATCCACTTTACTTGGTAAATAAAACAAATCTCTCATATAATACATCTACTAAAAGACAGAAAACATTACTTTACAAACAGTATTGTAAATAAATCATATGAATATTTTCATATTAGTCAATAATATTACTGAAATTAATTTAAAAACTGAATAAATATACATTTACACACATTTACTCAAGTAAATAAACAGAATCAATGATAGGCTAAAAATCTGCGGAAATCTGCAGAACTCTGCACGCGCAGATTCCATGTGGGCCTAATCATGAGCTTCTAGCTGCGTGCGAGTAATTAAGGGGGATCTGGGCCAGGTGTGTGAGTGCATGGATTGATGGGATTTGTAGTTCTATTCAGTGAAAGAATTGTTGTCTGGGAGATAGTGTATGCTTTCCAACGATCTGCAAGGCCTAGAGAAGGCCTGGTGAAATTGACATTTTTGGTGAATAACTCACTTCATTTAGCAATATTTAATATTTTTATGTTAACCCTGTAATTATTAGTTTTTGAAAAGTGTTTTATGAATATTTATTTTATACTTTAATTTTTAAATCAAACATTTGCCAATAAGTTATAAATAAAGTAAGAAATATGATCACATGCAAATGAGTACTGTAACACTGACAACAGGGGTGCGGATCCAAATGCAGGTTTATTAGAGAGGTCAGGTCAGCAATAGTCAACAAAGGGGCAAACACATGTATGCAGGCAATCCAGAGTTGTAGTCGATAAACAGGCAGATGGTCACAAGGCAGGCAGCAGACAACTTAAAACAGGGGTCACCAATCTTGTTCCTGGAGAGCCGGTGTCCTGCAGATCTGAACCCTAATCAAACACACCTGAACAAGCTAATCAAGGTATTACTTGAAACACCCAGGCAGGTGTGTTGAGGCAAGTTAAACCCTGAAGGGACACCGGCCCTCCTGGAGGAGGGTGACCGAGGTTGATGACCCCTTAATTAAAACAAACAAACAATGCGAGGGTCAAAAACACAGCAAAGCAAGACAAAGGTAATGCGTTGCAATGTCACTAAACAGATAACAAGACTCAGCAACGTCTGTGTGTTTGTGTGCTGTATAAATAGTGCAGTAATCAGGCCAATCAGTCAGGATCAGGAACCGGTTGTGCGTGTGTGGTGCATGACTGGTTGTTGTAGTCCATTTACCAGCAGATTTGTAGTCCTATGTGATCTGTGTGTTTACCAGAGATCTGCACAGGCTGGATCGCTGGTGATTGTGACAAGTACAAATCTGAATATATGCTTAATGATATAAAAAATAAATTCTCCTATGTGGTCATTTACTATTAACTATTAGCTATTTATTATTAACTATTAACTGAAGTAATTTACAGAAATGGTACTATATCGTGATATAAATCGTTATCATAATTTCCAATTTTTGTCATCTCACACTTCATTTAGCAATTTTTTTGTATTTTTATGCTAAACTTGTAAACAGTTCTTGAAAAGTGTTTTATATTTTATTATACATTTATTTTATACCTCTGCATTTTTTAAATCAAACATTTGCCAATAAGTTATAAATAAAGTGACAAATAAGATCGCATATGTCTGAGTACACTTCTGAATATATGCTTTATAAATGTAAAAAAAGGAATTCTCCTATATGTGGTCATTTATATACACTGTTAACTGATTTTATTATGGTACTATATTGTGATATATATCGCTATCAGAATATGAGATGACTTATGATATGCGATGTTTGTAATTTTTGTAAGGCTGCACAATTTATTGTATCTGAATCTGCACTAGTCACATCGCGAGATCTGCAATGTCAAGTTGGGAATAAAATTTTTACCTCTAAAAAAAGAAAAGTTTACCTCTAATCTAATAATGTAATTTTTAAGATTTTTATTTGGATGTCTTTTGTAGGCCTGCGACTGTAAGATTTCAAGTTAATTTAAACCAATTTGGGCACAAGAAATTATAAAAGGTTGCCGCTTTCTGGAAGATTGATTGGGTTTAAATATTATTTAAATGCAATAAAAAGAATATGCAGTGTTATTTTACATTTGATTATTAAATTTCAGTACCTCAATCATGTTAGACTCCACCAAAAACCCTAAAGCCGTGTTTGTTTATTTTTTTAATTCATGTTCTGTTGTTTTCATATGTGCTTTAATTTAATTGATTTTGTACAATTTTGTATATTTCATGCAGATGTCCTCACCTACAAATCATTCCAATCAATATAAAATTAGGGGTAACACTTTACAATTGTGCGGTTGTTCATGAACAAACAATGAACAATACATTTACTACAGTATTTGTTCATGTTAGTTAATGTTAGTTAATGAAAATACAGTGGTTCATTAACTGATTTCATTGTTAGTTCATGTTAACTCACGATGCATTTACTAACATGAACTAATCATGAACAACACTTGTGCAGCATTTATTTATCATAATTGAACATTTACTAATGCATTATTAACATCCAAGTCCATGCTTGCTAACATTAGTTAATGCACCGTGAGTTAACATGAACTAACAATGAAATCAGTTAATGAACAACTGTATTTTCATCAACTAACATTAACTAACATGAACAAATACTGTAGTAAATGTATTGTTCATTGTTTGTTCATGTTAGTAAATGCATTGAATAACATTAACTAATGAACCTTAATGTAAAGTGTGACCAAATTAGGAAATCTTTCCAAAGAGGGTCATGTTTTCAAATTATATTCATAAATTGCAAAAAAAAAATGCTTTAAAATGTAAAAAAAAAAAGAAATTCTCCTATATGTGGTCATTTATATCATTATTAACTGATTTAATTTACAGAACTATAACTTTACAGGTACTATATTGTGATATATATCACTATCAGGATATGAGATGACTTACGTGTGAGTGTTTGAAGTTTGATTTTCCTATGCATGTTTGTAGACCTGCACAATATATATCGTTTTTTCCCGAACGTCATGTCATTTTCCTACGCATGCATGGAGTCTATTATAATTCTGACCACAAACTAGGTCAACCATTTTTTAAAAATTTAACATACAGTTGAAGTCAGAATTATTAACCCCTTTGAATGTTTTTGCTTTTTTAAATATTTTCCAAATTATGTTTAACAGACCAAGGAAATTTCCGCAGTATGTCTGATAATATTTTTTCTTCTGGAGAAAGTCTTATTTGTTTTATTTTGGCTAGAACAGAAGCACTTGTCAGCACCAGTGGTGTAGTGGTTAGTGCGTCGACACATGCACTCCGGTGCTCATAGTGACCCGAGTTCGATTCCGCCTCGCGGTCCTATGCCGATCCTTCCCCTCTCTATGCTTTCCTGTTAATAATCTCTACTGTCCTATACATTAAAGGTGAAAACCCCGAAAAAAATTATTAAAGAATAGAAGCAGTTTTTAATTGTTTTAAAAACATTTTAAGGTCAAAATTATTAGCCCCTTTAAGTTATATATTTTTTCAATAGTCTACAGAACAAACCATCATTATACAATAACTTGCCTAATTATGCTAACATGCCTAGTTAACCTAATTAACCTAGGTAAGTATTTAAATGTCACTTTAAGCTGTGTAGAAGTGTCTTGAAAAATATCTAGTCAAATATTATTTACTGTCATCATGACAAAGATAAAATAAATCAGTTATTAGAGATGAGTTATTAAAACTATCATGTTTAGAAATGTGTTAAAAAATTGTCTCTCCATTAAACAGAAATTGGAGAAAAAATAAACAGGGGGGTTAATAATATAGGGGGGCTAATAATTCTGACTTCAACTATACCTTCATGTGCATGTTGCAAAGTATAAACACTAAGTGCACACCTTTGCATTAGATTAAAAGTCACTAATGAGACTCATTAATAAGCATCTGGTCCATATATATCCCACACCAGCAGGGAAAGACCAAAGAGCAGATTGCTAATTGGAAGGACGTGGACCCCTCGGAGAAAATTACCAACACTCGTTACTTACAGATGCCGGATGAAGCCAATTACTCTATGAATGCCAATATCCTCAACTAGACAAATCAAATATTCAGGAAAACCGAAAGTGGCATTGGTTAGAATCAATCTTTTCCTTCCTATATCCAGAGACAGGTGGATTAAAAACAAATCTGTCTCTTTGGCCACTCAATTATTTAAAAGACAGCATGCTGGGTTTCTCCTGCGAGAATGGCACCGCTTCAGTGCTTATTATAGAAGCACATTCAAACTAAAGTCACAGCAGAGAGTTTATTGATCATCTACAAGCAAACTTCAAGACTTTTACTGCACCAAAATACAGAGAAGAGTGGCGTAAACTGTGCCACTTTAACTCGAGTTTTCTAGGTGCAGTGAAACTATATTGAGGTAAAACCAAATGTATTTTATGGTGTCTACAGTGAAATTGAGCATATTATTTTGTTACTATTTAAATATCAACCATAAAATAAGGTACACATGAAATCAAAACTAACCTTTTGATTTTGTAAGCTCACATTGCTAGTTTTGTGCTTGAACAATTTATCCGTGCATGTCATAGTTAATTGAAATCTGAAAATGCACGTCCTGTTTGTTTTCAGTTAAATTCTCAGATTACGTCTGTCTGAGGTAATGGGTGTGACTAACATACTTAACCACGCCATTAATCACATCTAAAACAAAAGTGTTTTTACATAATACAGTGCTTAGCATATATATAAGTACAGCCCTCATAAATCTCTCTTTTAAATTCATATTTTTAACAGGAAGCTAAACAATATTATATTTGTGCATATACATTAGATTATCAGTACCGAAGCTAAATCTGAAGCTTATCTAATAAAATAACATACAATAACGGTTCAAAAACTAGTACAGACAAATTTATATGTTATAGAAAAATATTAAATACAAATTAAAAAAGAGGAAAAATCAAGAGAAGCAAAAATAATTAAAAAATTTTGTTAGTTGTATTTTTATTTCTATTTTTTTATATATTTGGCTTGATTTTAATTTTCTAAATATGTTTGGGGATTAAAATATTATTTTAATAAACATAACTGTTTACTCAATCTGTTTTGCTTAAATGCACCAAAATACATTGCCTATATTCAACGAGAAATGGATAAAAATATTCATTTTCAAGATGGGGTGTACTCTATTATGCTGAGCACTGTATATATGTGTGTATTATATATATATATATATATATATATATATATATATATATATATATATATATATATATATATATATATATATATATATATATATATATATATATATATATATATATATATATATATATATATATATATATATTACAAATTATACATACATTTAAATGCCTATGTAAATATTTTTGTTTTGTTTTCATGTATGATTGTGGGTGTGTATGTGTATATATATATATATATATATATATATATATATATATATATATATATATATATATATATATATATATATATATATAAACACATACATACACACACACACACACACACACACACACACACACAATCATACATGAAAACAAAACAAAAATATTTACATAGGTATTTAAATGCATGTATAATTTGTATCGTAAAAATAGAAAAGAATGAAAAAGCAATGAAATTATGCTGCAAATACTTTAATACCCTCTTACAGATTATTTATTTACTTATTTATTTTAGTTTGGGTTAAACAGTAAACTGAGTATATATACACCTTACCTAAACCACTTATGGAACTAAATTTTGTAAATAAACATGACATTAAAAAAATTTTGTCAATAAGAAATTTTACTGTAAGAGTATGTTGTAAAACGAGCAAAAAACAACTACATATTTTTACATATATTTAATTACACAACTATATGTAGCAGTATTTGTAGACTTGTATTTGTAAATTATCTGTAGACTATTTGTAGAGTTATATAAACTTTTTTTACTAGATGCTAGAGTTGCACAATATATCATTTCAGGATCGATATCACAGTGCGAGTCTTCAATATTCACATAATCGCAGGATCTGCAATGTGGAGTTGGGATTATAATAATCAGCCACAACAGAACATGGTATTTTGTCTGGTCGTCACAAATTTTAACCCTAATAGAGTGAAAGATTTCAATTTTCATGTTTTTAAGTTGAAAAGTTTGAAGATTGATGAGATTAATTGTATTTAATTTTTCATACAATTAAAATATAATATAGTTTATTTCATTGATATCTTTGTTAGGGCAACACGGTGGCTGGTTCGAGTTCCAGCTGGGTCAGTTGGGATTTCTATGTGGAGTTTGCATGTTCTCCCCGTGTTCGCGCGGGTTTCCTCTGGGTGCTCCGGTTTCCCCCACAGTCCAAGGATTTTGCGCTATAGGTGAATTGAATAAACTACATTGGCCGTAGTGTATGAGTGTGAATGAAAGTGTATGGATGTTTCCCAGTACTGGGTTGCAGTTGGAAGGGCATCCGCTGTGTAAAACATATGCTGGATAAGTTGGCAGTTCATTCCGCAGTAGTGACGACAGATGAATAAAGGGACTAAGCTGAAGGAAAATTAATGACTGAATCTGTGTTCAGTTGTATTGATCAACGCTTCTAATTTTATTTTATTTATTTTATGCAGATACTCCCCTATAAAACAATGGCAATCAATTTTAAATTATGAATTCTTTCCAACACAGTTCGCGGACAAACAAAAGATCACAATGTCAGTTTTTTCCAATATTGCGCAGCCCTACTAGATGTGTAATATTAGAAAATATAACAACATTGGTAATTCTGCCAGAAATCCCCATTCTAAAGTGGAGACTGATTTCAGCACCGGACAGCGACCAACATTCACACAAATTCAATCCTGAATACATTTTACCAAGGCATCAATTATATTCACAAACTGCATGAGGTTTTCCTCCTCTGGCTTTTGCATGACAGCATAATCATAGTGATTGTAAGTTTGAAGTGTCTGGTTTATATCCAAATGTACTAAGGCATCCTAAGAGACAAACATGATTCACTAAAAGCTCTTGCTGGAAAGCACGATGGCATTATTGAAGCGGCCATGACCATGAGAGCACAATAAGCATCTTTATGTAACAAAGCTAATTTACAATGAAACATGCACACAGCGCTCATCAATAGATTGATATTACTGTCCCTCTTCAGTTTGCGAGAGCCCAGTGCAGACTGCTCTTCAGACATTACAACGGCTGGATCTTTAAAGCAACGTGTCCAAGCCAGGCAAGCAGGCCGTCATCTCTGCCTATCGGTAATTTATAGACAGCAGCTATCAGCACACATTATATTTCACCGGGTTTTTCCATGGCAGCCTTCCACGAGTGTCCGCCTGGATGTGAAAGCTCTGCTGCTGCGGGATCAATCGATGAGGACATACCAACAGTGATACAGCATCTCTGAGTTTCAGTTACACTGAGTTTGCATCAAAAACTGCTGCTTGATGAAATTAAATCATCATGAGACACTTTGCATTGCGCATTCACAGCTCGAAGGTACTTCAAAGTATGTTGTAGAGCTACTGTGATGCCTTTTTTATTCACAAGGTGTAAGATTCAAGGTCATGTTGTGTTTAAATCATATTATCAGATTAATTTATGATGCAGAGGAGGAACAGATTGCATAGTCACCAATAAGTGTAAACGTTTTCTTATAAACAATTGCATTTTTTTTATTAATACAGTGATCTTTATCAGGAAAACAAATGATTTTTTTCTAAAGGTACATTTTGTTGGTTAGATAGATAGATAGATAGATAGATAGATAGATAGATAGATAGATAGATACAAATATTTTATTTGATACCAAAAATTTCTTCTTTGGTTATAGTTATTTTTAACATTACAATATATAATAACTAATATACGATAAAAATGAAATGAACTGAATGAAATGAAATGAAATGAAATCAAACTACAATATAGCTAATAAACATTACAGGAAACCCCTAAATATCCCTCCTGTGATATAAAACTCCAATTATCAAAAGTATTTTGTTTCCTGGACTGTTTTTCTGTACTCTTTGCTACTCTTTTAAATAGTCAAGTTTGAGTTAAACCTCCCTTTATTTGAATTCGGTGCGTTTTTACTCTCAGTTTTATTTACGCTCAGACTCAGCTGTTCATTTTTACCCTAAAATTATCGCTGGAAATTAATTCGTGCTTACCTTAAGCCAGGTAATGCGTCAGCATATCCAGTGGATGAATGTTGTGTGACAGCATGCAGTGTTTATGATGATAACACACCCGCCTCTGACGACCATTCACACTGTGCCAGCATTAGCGTCCTGAGCGCGCTATTAAATAACCGGAACGTACCACATAAACTGACAGGGGTGAGGAGGATCCAACCGAGATGAAGACAAGGATGACTTGAACACAAGGACGTGAACCGTAAATATATGGATATATTCTATTACAATGTTGACAGAACATAAACATTACATGTATATTATATTCAAGGATACAAACACAGAAGCAGCAAGGGAACATTTTAATGACCCCTGTTTTCAAACATATGTGCATCTACACATCCTTGTGAAGTACAAATAAAGACCAGTTTCTATTTGTGTCTTGCAAAAAGGGAAAAAGTACAATTATGCAATGATAAATTTAATTTTATCTATTTTGATTTAGACCAAAACAGAGAGCAATAATGATAATGATGATTATAATCATTATGTTAATAATAATAATAATAATAATAATAATAATAATGATGATAATAATAATTGTTATTATTATTGTTATAATAATACTAACTATTATTGTTGTTGTTGTTGTTATTTGTAGTAATTGATTGATATACTTGTAATTTTCTTTGACTTAAACCAATTAAGAATTCTTCTTATTTTTCTTCTTAGCGTTCACGATAATAATATTTTAATTTATTATTTTAATTTGGTTTGTTTGCTCTTCATCCATTATGATTTCGACTTAAGTTTTGTTACTGTTGTTGTAGTTATTTTTCATCATAATAGTAAATCTGTTTTATTTTCACTGTAATTTTTTTTATCATTTCATCTTATCATCATCATCATCATCATCATCATCATCATCATCATCATCATCATCATTTAAGTATTATTTATAATGATTATTGAAAATTGTTATTAATTTTGTACGGATTCATTTACATTTAATCTAATTTAGAGCAACTAGTTTTTTAATTATTACCTCCCTGTTATTATTATTATTATTATTATTATTATTATTATTATTATTATTATTATTATTATTATTATTTGTAGGATCATCATAGTCATTTTAGTATTATTTATAAAGATCATAGCAATTATAATTTATTTTTGCACGGATTTATTTACATTTAATCTAACTTATAGCAAACAGGTTTTTATTTTTTATATAGTGTAATAACATTAATATTATTTGCTAATTATTATTATTTTAAAATCGAACAGGTCAGACTGTTATTATGAAAAGTCGTTGACGTTCACTAACCCGGATATTGTTTGAATATCGTGTTTCAGCTGCAGAGGGCTGCAAAGTGTCTTATCAAATACACATGAGCATGTTTGGATCCTGTAAAAATCAGCGTTGTCTGTTATATGCGTTCTCTTGAGCATTTTGTTGGATCAATGTTACTGAGCGTCTGATTTTAATACAGACACTTTCAAACAGGTAAGTCACTGAATGCTTCTGTATTTAAGTTGATTCTACGTGACAACAGTTCTTTAACTCAACGACAACTTTAAAACTGTTCAAAAATATTATTTAGGATTTTCTAATGTCAGTTTTACTATAATTAATCTGGAAGGGGGATTATAATGAAGAGTTTATGCATATTATAGCTGTATGTTTATATTAATATTAGTGCTTGGCAAAAATTATTGCGATTAACGTTAATCATATTCAAAATAAAAGTTTGTTTTGCGTATTTTAAGCGTGTGTGCTGTGTATATATATATATATATATATATATATATATATATATATATATATATATATATATATATATATATATATATATATATATAAAATAAAAAAGATATATATTTAAATATCTTGTATTGTTCAATGAATCAATAAATATATGTAAATATAATACACACATATATAATGTCAAAACAAACTTTTATCTTGGATGCGATTAATTGTGATTTAATCTTTGCCTAGCACTAATTAGTACACATTATGAATATACAGTATGATTGTTTATATTAGATGCATATATATGTTTATTAATGTATATGTAGGCCATATATAAAATAGTATTGTTTTATAGTTCTATAAACAAAGTGAAACAGATGAAGACCAGATAGTATTTGTATTTACAAAATAAATAAACTAACTTTAAATCTATTTTAATACTACTTTATTACTACTATAATATTTAATTTGCGGTGTTATTTACATTTAAGTAAATTTAGAGCAAACAGGTTTTTTATTATTATTATAAAGTATAATAGTATTAATAACATTTGCTTATAATTATATTAAAATATATATGTAGGTTATATATTAAACATTATTGTTTTATGGTTCTGTAACAAAGTGAAACAGGTGAAGGATATGATAAAAAAAAAATTTAAATAGTATTTTGTATTTAAAAAAATTAATAAACTACTAAGTTGTCACGTGTAGAATATTACTCAGCTCCTTTTTACTGTAATTGTCCAAGAAATGCAGCAAAATTAGTAGTTGAAATTAATAGAAATTAACTCACGTTTTGTGTGGCAGGCACTTCAGCCAGGTGAATGTTGGGGGTTCGAGCTCTGTTTGGCATTGGTCTTCTTGTGACATCACGAGGAGGCTTCGTCCTGACACACACACGAGCATGTTCATCTGCTGCCGCTAACATCTACAGTAAACACCTCACGCACAGACACACCTGCACTATGGCCAATACTGGGGTCAAATACCTGGGGTGAGTGCAGAAAAACACACTGCAGGAGAAAATGGCGATACATGATGAGTACTGATGCTTATTAGTCATTATTAATCCATGTTCAAGTTAATATATAACTAAAAAACATAAAAATTCATAATTTTTCTTATAAAAAGCAACAAAAAATAGAAGTTTGTCATGGAAATATTGGTGTTTTTCATTGAGTTTAATTTGATGTGCTTTTTATTTAGTCTTAATTGTTTTAGCACATCAAATTAAACTCAATAAAACTGAGTTTATATTCTTCAGAAAATATACATAAATATATAAAAACAAAGTAGATTTATTTGTTCATTAATTTTATTTAAATTAAGATTTAAATTGTAGTTAGTTAACTAATAATACCCCTTCATTGAAGCTTTAATGTGTTGCATTGTTTGCCAATATATGAATGCTTTTTTTCTAGCACAAATATATCAGGCTAGTTGTGTGTGTTGTGTTGTGTTGTGTTGTGTTGTGTTGTGTTGTAGTCAGGAGGAGGCTCAGCAGATTGATGAGGAGCTGTTCAGCGTATTCAGCTTCAGTGTGGATCAGCTGATGGAGCTGGCGGGTCTGAGCTGCGCCACTGCAGTAGCAAAGGTACTTCTGACGCTCCTCCATCACATACACACACACACAATGCTCACACACACTCTAATCAGCCTTTCACTTCATAGGGTTACCCTGTAACATCATTGCTCAAGAGTCCGGCCAGAGTCCTGGTCATCTGTGGGCCGGGAAACAACGGAGGAGACGGCCTGGTGTGTGCCAGACACCTCAAACTGTTTGTGAGTTCACCTCCATGATTGAGTGTTGATAATCCTTCGTTTGATATAAATTAGTGACATCATTGACAGGCAATTATTTGCAGTCATTATTACTATTATGATGTGCGTATGCATTTGTGTGTGTGCGTGCACGCGTGTGGGCGTATGCTTGCGTGTGTGCAATATAATCAATTTATATTTAGTCGAGCTAAAATTATTATTAGATAGATATAAATAATTCGTTTTAATTGTAGTTATGCAAAGTAATTATATATAGTAATTATTTTTGTTTTCTGTCATTATTATTAGATTTTTATGTATTTAAATATTTTATATATATTTATTTTTTCTATATAGAGAGAAATTTTATATTCATTTTGTTTTATCTATTATATTTTATTATATATTATTTTATATTATTTTGTTAATAATAATAATAATAATGTCATATATATATATATATATATATATATATATATATATATATATATATATATATATATATATATATATATATATATATATATATATTAGTTAAATACTGCTATAGTTGTTATGTTTATAAATATCATATTCATTTTATTCTTAGTTCATGTGAGTCCAATTTGATTGTGTTTTTTTATTCTAAGTTTAGTTTTTTTCTGTAAATATACATATGTAGCTTTTATTTTGTTTATTGTTATTAAGTAATAATGTAGTTGTTGTTTTTTTACTAATTTTATATTTTAGTCAATTTATTTAACCTTTTAAGGCCCAAGCTGTTTTTTTACATGCATTTTTTATTTCTCTTTGCTATTTGGGCTTATCGGAACCTAATTAGAATAAAACCTAAGTATCAGCTTTTGATATGATGTACTTTTAGAGAAAAATAATGTCCATATATGTGGACTCGTGGTTCGAATTTCCATAAGACACAATAAAGTCACCTTTGTATAATAGAATGAAAAACTCTTTATTTCTGCCTTGAACACAGCAGTTTTTTCCTGACTGTTTTTTAATGCATTAATAACACATACACACATTTCTTGAACATGTCTGACTATCAGTAAAAACATATTTTTTTCTGCCCATTTTGGACAGTTACAACAGTGTTTAAGACATTTCATATGCTGCAAAACAGTTGCAGAATGACACTGTATGTCTGTAACAAAATATGAAACATAAGACATAAGAGCTAAAATGTGCTGGCCACTAAGCCCTAGGAGGTTAATGTTGACGTTTAAAAAAAAAATTCATCATTTTTTACCTTGATTTTACTTAGTTTCAACCAGTTTGTTTTTATATTTCCAAATTTTGATATAAATATTAATGCAAATAGTTAGCATTAGTTTTTTAAGTTTTTTATTATATTTACATTTTTTGTTTTGCCTATGCACATGTAATATAATAATTTATACATCAGTTAATACAAATAATTTATGTATAAATAAAGAAATGCCTGTAACACGTCACAGGTGACACATCATCATAAGTAAACGTTGGCATTTTTCCATTGATTCATTGATTGTTCATTTAAACTACAATTGATGATGTAAACTTGTAGAATCTGTCATCCCCTAGTTCAGGATATCGCTAAAAATAAACCTGTGGCATCTAATTAAAATCTTTCCTTCATTAGCCTGAATATTTCCTGGAGCTGTATTGACATTATTGATGTTTCGTGTGAACGTGTCAGGGTTATGAGCCATCTGTATTGTACCCGAAGCGGCCCAACAAACAACTGTTCCAGAACCTGTCCATCCAGTGTCAGAAGATGGAGATTCCCTTCCTGACGGAGATGCCGGAGGTACAACAGCACACAAAAACACATTCATCACCACACGGGAGGCCTTTCCATTAATAAACCAAAAACTAAAGTGCTGACGGCCCTCAACCTGGGCTATTAATAAACGTTTCAGCACTTGAAATGTGATCAATACGTTTTCCTGTCATTTCATTTTATCACACATAACTTTATTTGTAAACTAATTATTTTGGGGGGTTTTTTAATGTATGAATTTCTTTGGTTGATACAAACATCCGGTGAAAAATTCTAATGGAAAATGCTGTTGTGTTCAATACTTACGTTTTCCGCTGTAAGTGTACTTAATGTGTATTTGACCCTGCTGTCTTCAGGCTGACGTGATCGATGAAGCGTATAGCCTGGTTGTGGACGCCATCTTTGGCTTCAGTTTTAAGGGTGCCGTCAGAGAGCCGTTTGGTGAAATTCTCTCCCAGCTGAAGAAAATCACTGTGCCCATTGCTAGTGTGGACATTCCTTCAGGTCAGCATTCAGACACATCATACTGTAAATAATGAACAAGAAATGTCCACTGACTTAGGACACTGAAGGCAAATCATTCATTCAATCATTTTCTTGTCGGCTTAGTCCCTTTATTAATCAGGGGTCGCCACAGCGGAATGAACCGCCAACTTATCCAGCATATGTTTTACGCAGCGGATGCCCTTCCAGCTGCAACACATCTCTGGGAAACATCCACACACACTCAGTCACACCCATACACTACAGACAATTTAGCCTACCCAATTCACCTGGACCACATGTCTTTGGACTGTGGGGGAAACCCACACGCAGGGAGAACATGCAGACTGCACACAGAAACGCCAACTGACCCAGCCGAGGCCGTGTAGCATCTACACAGGCCTGTTTACTGTCTGAAATTTCTGGTGATGTGCAGTAGTTTATGCTAAAAGTCTTCACTTGGGATGTGTGTTTTGACTCTTCAGGTTGGGATGTGGAGAAGGGATGTCCTGACGGCATTCAGCCTGATATGCTGATCTCCCTCACAGCGCCGAAGAAATCAGCGGCTCTCTTTAAAGGACGCTTTCATTTTCTGGGCGGACGCTTCGTTCCTCCGGCGCTTGAACAGAAGTATCAGCTCAATCTGCCTCAATACCCGGGCACAGAGTGTGTGTTTCAGCTCAACTGAACATCTACATAGCTGCTAGTCAAAAAAAAAGAGAAAAAGCTCCTGGAATAAATTTGCTCTGAATACATATTTTGCTTTTCTAATAATGGGCAGATTTGGATTTGATGAATAATGAGGTTCAGGTCATAAATGTCAAATAGTTGGCAAGGGATGTTAGGATGTTTCAAAAGCACTATTCTGATTTGATTATATGAGGATTTATAAAAACCTAAAATAAATATAATACATTTCTTGGCATTTAATCCTACTCAATTGTTATTTTTGTGTGAAATAAATGTTTTATGCTTAAATTATGCTAAAAATTATTCATTCATTCATTCATTTTGGGCTTAGCCCCTTTATTAATCCGGGGTCGCCACAGCGGAATGAACTGCCAACTTATCCAGCATATGTTTTACGCAGCGGATGCCCTTCCAGCTGCAACCCATATCTAGGAAACATCAATTTACTCTCATTCACTATGGACAAATTAGCCTTCCCAATTCACCTGTCCCGCATGTCTTTGGACTGTGGGGGAAACCGGAGCACCTGGAGGAACACGCGAACGCAGGGAGAACATGCAAACTCCACACAGAAACGCCAACTGACCCAGATGAGGCTCGAACCAGTGGCCTTCTTGCTGTGAGGCGTCTGCACTACCTACTGCGCCACTGCGTCGCACTACAAAATTATTATATTACACCAGGGGTCAAAAACCTTTTTTCCAGCAAAGAGCCATTTCTGATATTTTTGGCAAATGCATTTTTTTTAAAGAGCCATTGGGTATATATACACCCCTATGTACTACTATAAATAGTACAGGTTTAAATAAAACCTTTATTTATGCTCATGCACAACTCAAAAATAAGCAAATATGAAGCATCACATGTTGAGCAAGCCCATGATTGAAGACAGGACAATTTATTTAAATTCTGGTCAATAAACTTTCTTTTTTTCTGAAAAGCAACATATTTTAAAATAAATTAACATTTTACTATTATAAAAAAATGCATAGTTACTTCATATAATGCTAAATGAATTATGCAGCAATAATTTTGGCTAATTTTAAAGAACATATTATTGTTATTATGTTAATTTTAGCTAGTTTTGAAGAACAAAAATGTTACTATTATTGAGAAAATAGGGCAAATGACTTGTATTTCTATGGAAACCACATGTACGCGTTTGCCCTTTATTGGTGTCGCGATTAAATTGCATCCACAGCACTACACACGTGCATTGGTTAAGAGGTCCTTTTATTGGAAGTAAGTTTTTATTCATTTTGCTGTAAAAATACAATGAAAAGGGAATTGTAATTATATTTTCGGTAACACTTTACAATAAAGTTCATTAGTTAATGCATTTACTAACATGAACTAATCATGAACAACACTTGTGCAGCATTTATTTATCATAATTGAACATTTACTAATAATGCATTATTAACATCCAAGTCCATGCTTGTTAACATTAGTTAATGCACCGTGGGTTAACATGAACTAACAATGAACTACTGTATTTTCATTAAATAACACAAACAAATACTGTAGTAAATGTATTGTTCATTGTTTGTTCATGTTAGTAAATGCATTAATTAACATTAACTAATGAACCGTATTGTAAAGTGTGGCTGTATTTTTAATAGGAAACTGATTTCTAATGACGGTTATAATTTTTTAAACTGTAAAAAATTATTGAAGGGAGACAGATGGAGAGCCACGTATTTTTGGTCGAAGAGCCACATGTGGCTCGTGAGCCATAGGTTCCCTACCACTGTATTACACTATTATTTAAAAAAAAGCTAAATAATTACTAAAATAATGCTAAAATACCATTAATAAAACACACACACACACATATATATATATATATAGTAAAAATGAAAAAAAGCTAAAGATTACTACAATTTTACTAAAAATGCTTATACTATTAATGAAACAAATATATATATATATATATATATATATATATATATATATATATATATATATATATATATATATTAAAAATGAACAATAAAATAGCAAAAGATTACTAAAATTTTACTAAAAATGCTTATACTATTAATAAAATATTTTTTGCAAAAGATAACAAAGAGTCGATGTTTCAGAGCTTATATGCATTCTTGTAGACTTTTATTTTGTATTTTGTGTCATTTTGGTGGTGTTAATAAAAACAGCATACATTTTGGCATAGATTTTTTTTTTTTTTTTTTTTCAAAAATCTACTTTACTCTCGATTAAAAAAAAGTTACATGCAGGACCTTCTGAAAAAAATCTCACCACTGAAACCCATTAAAACAGCAATATTTAATCCCAGTGCTATTTAAACTAGAAGTCATAAATCCTTATCTTCAGTATTTAATCACCTAAAAATACTCCAAACATACTTATTAATGGCAAATCCAGAGAATTAATAACAACCTTCAAGTAGTCTTCATCTTTTTCAGGGCTGGATACATAATTACTATACTTTCAGGAGTGTAGAAACGTGTAACATTACAACTATAATTATAAAAAGTAAACTGGCATCTATAACTTTATTCAATATATTTATGGCCAAACAAATCAGCACACGGGCTAACACAAAATGTCCCGCATGCTGCTGCTTGCAGAAAATTTCTTCTATTTATATTAAACAAAATCTTTTGTGTCTGACTGAGGGTTTAACCAAGGTATTACTGTTTCATATAATAATACATTTTGCAAACTGCACCAGTGTACATTTCCATAATGAATATGAAACTCAGATCTGAGTTTAACACCCTTTGAAAAACAAATAACAAAAATAATTCAATGCAAAAATATCAATACTCAATAAACCATAGATACCTTCCATGAAAAGGTCTAATTGTTCAGTCTAAGATTTATATGTCAGTATTGATTGAGCTCAAGCTTTGTATAATACAGCACAACCCATATATGTTTATTTATAAAGTGATTCATTACTAAAAATTAAAAATACACCCTTTCTTACATCATCAGTTCCAGCTGTTTTTATCAATTTTATCAGGTGAGACGCTGCAGGCAAAAACACTTTTCAATTTTGAGATTTTTGAAATTTTGGTGTTTTGAAAAGTGTTTTTTTCTTTCTTTTAGCAAAATAATAGGAAATAATACATCCAAAATACACTTTAAAGTATTTATTTTGTTGCACTTTATTAATCTATAAATATCAGTTATTTTTAGAGTCTAAAATTTCTTTACACTTTTATAGTCTATAAATAACAATTGTACATCATTTTAAATTCCAATTTCTTAAAATTCTTTTTTTCTATGTTCAGATTTTTGTGCTAGAATGTATCCAAATGAATGCATATTTAATTAATTAAATAAACATTTTAGAAAATACTCATTAAATATATAATGTTATCAATCAAATAAATCAATTTTAACCCTCTTCACCTAGAGCGTCTCATTTTAAAAGAAATAATATTTTTAATGCTGACGGTCTCTCTGTTTCACTCACTGATATGACATCCAGTCAGGCTCAAGTATGAAGAAATGCCTTCGTGACCTCTGTCATCATTAAAAGTCTTTGTTTTGTGCTGGTGATGGTGATTTGTCAGGATGTCCTCTAGTGTGTTTAGGAGTTTCTGCAGCAGCTTCGGTTCTCCTGGAATTCCCTGGATGGACCGTGCGTCTGTCCGAGAGTCACTGCGCTGATCGAGCCTCTGGTCACTTCTTTACTAGCAACTTTCTGGTGTATCGCTGGAAAACATAGGAAACATAATCAAACACTGCAATGATTAGATTAGATTCAACCTTATTGTCATTACACATGTACAAGGCAACAAAATGTAGTTTACGTCTAACCAGAAGTGCAATAGCAGCAAGTGCAGGATACAGGTATAAGTTATAAAGTGCAGTTCTAGAAAAGCTATGGTGATATTTACAGATGGATGTACTATGAACATTATATACAGGTTGTATTAACTATGAACAGAGATTTACAATGGATGAATATATGTGCAGGTTACTATTAACAATAAGAAGTATCCAGATAGATATGAACATAATTACAAATGTATATGTACAATTCAAGATGAATTAGTGCAACATAGTGTGATGATATGTGCAATTTTAATTGTGCACATTTTAGTGCAGTGTTTTTGGGGAGTTATGAGGAGAGTGGGGGTGTATGAGGGGGGCAAAAGAGAGTTAAAAATAATGCATTTAAAGGTATAAACTAGTTTGATATACTATGTATGAGTGCTCAATGTTTGTAACTTTTTGATTTAGTGGCTAATTTTTATGAATTTGTGTAATCCCATTTGTACATTTTAGTCTGATTTGCTCATCTCCCAGTGACGTTATGGGTGAGTTCTGGGGATAGACTTCCTTTTAAACGTACATTTTCATATGAATGAAACTATGAATTTGTACGAATTAGCAACTCTCCTGACGACACATAAAATAGTTGCACTTCCTTGTGATTGGGTTGTGACACTAATGATTGCAGCAAGGATGCTGAAGGTTGTTTTAAATCATAGGAATAAATTACATTTCAAAATTTAGTCAGGTAGAAAAGTTATTTAAAACAAACTGATCAATTATACTTATATTTTTTACAATTTTCAGTTTTTTCAACAAATAAATGCACTATAAAATGATTTAGAAAAATTTTTCACTTTATTATACTTTATACTGGATATTATACTTTATTTAAAGTTTTTCCAATTTTTAGAACAAACTGCAAACCCATCCCCTGCCAGAAAATAATAATAAACATTTGTAAAATACATATTTGCAAATGTACAGATACTTAATCATATACTTCTATGAACAATTTATACATGCACA
Organism: Danio aesculapii; assembly: GCF_903798145.1. Classification (NCBI taxonomy): domain Eukaryota; kingdom Metazoa; phylum Chordata; class Actinopteri; order Cypriniformes; family Danionidae; genus Danio; species Danio aesculapii. Next base: position 9,159,552 of record NC_079453.1, read on the forward strand.
CGTTTACAAGAGTCTACTCAAACATCTGCATATATACGTAATCATTATTGGAAATCATGAAAAAAAAGAAAGAGAACAAAAATAATAATTTATTTTAAAAAAAATCTAAATTATTGGAACATTTGGGTCAGTAGGGCCTTTTTCTGTTTCGCTTCAAACTGTGCAAATTGAAAATTAATAATAAGCCTAATGGAAACGTGTACATTTTGCTATTGTTCTTTATCGAGTCTTTAAAAATATCACTACAGATTTATGCTAATTTGTAATGGAAACATACCTACTTTAAATCCCATAATATTTTGTAGCACGTTAGCCTTAATCAGTGACGTTAAGTAAAAAATAAATCTCACCTGTTAGAACTTCGAGGAAAGCAGATTCAACATTAGTCGACTCTAAAGCAGAGGTCTCCATAAAAAGTAAGCCATTGGCATCTGTTTTTTCAAACAAAGACATTCATTAATAATTATAAATTGTCTAATTAGGATTATTCTGTAAAACCTTATGCATTTCAATAATTAAAAATGTCAAATTGTTAGGGTATCAATGCACACAGTGTGTCTTACATTACACACAGATGAATGAATGAATCAATTAATCAATCAAATAAATATGTGAATGAATGAATGTAATCTATGGATAAATGAATTAATTGAATCAATTAATGAATTAATCAATCAATAATGAATGAACAAATTAAATGAATCAAATCAATAATAAATTAGTCAAAGGAATCAATCAATTAATGATGAATGAATGAAATGAATGAATGAATGAATGAATCAATCAATCAATCAATCAATCAATCAATCAAAAAATGAATGAATGGAATCAAATTAATCAAGCAATAATTTATGAATCTAATAAATGAATCAATATTGAATTAGTTGATGGAATCAATGAATGAATGAATCAAAAATGAATGAAAGAAAAAAGGAATGGAACGAAATCAAATCAAAGAATGAATCAATCAATCAAATTAAAGGATGAATGAAATTAGCCAATAATTAATGAATGGAATAAATGAATGAATGAAATCAATGAATCAATGAGTGAATGAATCAATCCACGAATCAGTCAATCAACCAAATCAATGGATGAATGAAATCAATCAATAAATAATGAATGGAATGAATGAACTGAATGAATGAATGGAATCTATGAATGAATTGAAGGCCTCAACGAATCAATCAATGAATCAATCAATCATTGAGTGAATCAATAATGAATGAACAAATGATTGGAATGAATAAATAAACAAATGAATCGAAACAATCAATATTCAATCAATCAATCAATCAAAATGTGTTATTAAGTATTCTCTAAATGAACGTTTAAAAAAACGTGAGGGTGAGCAATGACAACATTAAGGTCCTCTTTCATGCTTGAAATGTCTAAAACCGAGGGCTATAAACTGCAGATACCTGCAAAGTCTTTAGCCTCCTCTGTGGGTACAGTGCGCACAGTTGTCAGGTCATTTTTATTGCCTACCAGCATGACCACGATATGAGGATCAGCGTGATCATACAGTTCCTTCAGCCAGCGCTCCACGCTCTCATAGGTCAGGTGTTTGGTGATGTCATAAACCAGCAGCGCACCCACCGCTCCTCTGTAATACCTAAAACAAACAGCATTACATTTAACACAAGAAACACAATTGCATATTGGCTCACATGATTCATTATTTAGTTTTTAATAAGTTGTGATCACACAACATCTACACTTTAAAGGTTTCGGCCCAGATATTAATCAAAACACTTTCCAATAAGGTCCATTAAACTTTAACTTTTGGCTAATGTATTTATTAATAATACTCATTCGTTTTCCTTCGGCTTAGTCACTTATTTATCAGGGGTCACCACAGCGGAATGAGCCACCAACTATTCCGCCATATGTTTTACACAGCAGATGCCTCTCCAGCCACAACCTAGTACTGGGAAACACCCATACACTCTCACATACACACACTCAGACACTACGGCCAATTTACTTCATCCATTTCACCTATAGCGCATATCTTTGGACTGTGGGGGTAACTGGAGCACCCGAAGGGAAACTCACACCAACACAGGGAGAACATGCAAACAACGAGAAATGCCAGCCGGCCCAGCTCGGGCTCGATCCAGCTACCTTCTTGCTGTGAGACAACAATGCAAACCACTGAGCCACCCTGCCAACAATAATGAACAATTGATAATGTTAAATAAGAAGCTTTTTCTCTGTATGTCAATAACAAAATGAAAATTTTTATACAGTGTAATTACTTTAAAGACATTTCTGATAAATTTATGGATATTGCCATTCTTTTGAATCTTCTATTTATTAATGAATCCTGAAAGAAATACATTTCAGTTACTACAAAATTATTAAAAGGCACCACAACGATTTGATAATAAATATTTCTTAAGTGCGGTGACCATGAGAGCTCAAACATGCTGCAAAGATCTAAAAAGTGTTATGTCGGCGCCAGTGGTGTAGTGATTAGTGGGTCGACACATGCATTCCGGTGCTCTCGGTGACCTGAGTTCAATTCTGCCTCGCAGTCCTATGCCGATCCTTCCCCTCTCTCTGCTCCCCATGCTTTCCTGTCAATTTTCTCTACTGTCCTATCAATATAAAGGTGAAATTTTTTTTTAAGTGTTGTTATTAAATTTTTATCTCTCATAATCTGACAAATTGCACAAATAATGTTAAATTCACTTCATTTGAGCTCTCTCGGCCACCGTATTCGACCATTAAACCATCAAATAAAATGTAAAATATATTGAGATAGAAAACTGTATTTAAAATACATTTAATTAATAAATAAATTATTAAATTTTTTTATTCAAACTTGTAATAACAATTCATGTGTTTTTTAATCAAATAAATGCATCCTTGATAAGCACACTTAAAAATGTATAATAATAATAAATTACCAAATCAAAACTTCTGAATAGTAGTTCACTAATCTGGAAGCATCTTTTAGCTAGAACTCAATATTCTGCAGTATTTCAGTAACTACATATTTGACATAACCATAGTTACATTCAAATTTGTATCATCTGAAAGCTCTAAAGTTCACAGGTAGGACGGCATCAAGGCATTTCCGAATCAAAATTCTGCTTCACTTCCTTTCTCAGAAGGGACCTTCATCTGATTGCATGTTGAAGGCAGCACAGATGTGTCCATTGCAATTCAATTTAACCCAGTGACTGGGTATGCCAATATTTGACAAGTTGAAATAGAAATTAGGGTGGCACGGTGGCTGAGTGGTTAGCAATGTCGCCTCACAGCAAGAAGGTCGTTGCTTTGAGTCCCGGCTGGGTCCGTTGGCATTTCTGTGTACAGTTTGCATGTTCTCCCCGTGTTGCCGTGGGTTTCCTCCGGGTGCTCCGGTTTCCCCAACAGTCCAAAGACATGTACTATAGGTGAATTGAATAAACTAAATTCGCCATAGTGTATGTGTGTGAAAGAGTGTGTATGGGTGTTTCCCGGTACTGAGTTTGCACCCAGGATTCCATCTGCTGCGTAAAATGTATGCCGGAATAGTTGGTGGTTCATTCCGGTGTGGTGACCTCTGAAATAGAGACTAAGTCAAAGGAAAATGAATGAATGAATGAATGAATGAATGAATGAATGAATGAATGAAATAGAAATTTGACTCGTTGAGTTGAAATAACTTAGCATTTTTAAATGTAGTGGTAGAAATTTAAAAACACAATCACGTGCTGTGCTATAGTAAAATAATACAAAAAATCCAAACACTTTAGCTGTCAGGAACTATCCTTTAAACTGTGTACCAGGTTAAAAAGAAATATAGGAGTGGTTCTGGGTGTGAGTCTAAATCAACTGCAACAAATTCCCGATAATATAAAATAAGGGAAAGTACATGAATCTGAGATCAAAGGATGATGAAGTGAGGGACGTACGCTGAGGTGATGGCTCTGTAGCGCTCTAGACCCGCAGTGTCCCAGATCTGGGCTTTGATGGTGATACTGTCCACCTGAACAGAGCGAGTGCTGAACTCCACGCCAATAGTGGTGCGACTGTCATGGTTGAACTCGTTTTTGGTAAACCTTGACAGCAGGTTGCTCTTTCCAACCCCTGATTCTCCAATTAAAACCACTGAAAGACAACCAAGACAACATTTAACTTACTTTGAATGATGCGTAGTTAAAGGAAAAATTTATTTTTCACACTTCACTTGTTGCAAACGTGTTTGACATTCTTTCTTCTGTTGAACACAAAAGAAGATATTTAGAAAAATGCTGGAAACCTGTTACCATTGACTTCCATAGTATTTGTTTTCCTACTATGAAAGTCAATGGTTACAGATTTTCAGCTTTCTTCAAAATATCTTCTTTTCTATTCAACAGTATAAAGAAACTCATAAAGGTTTGGAACCACTCGAAGGTGAATAAATAGTGAGTAAATATTAATTTTTGGGTGAACTACCCCTTTAAATTTCTGACAGTATTAGTAATACATGGAAAAGACAAAATAATAAATATCTTTTATATATTAGATTATCATGCAAAGCCTCAGAGGTAGTACTCATAGTAAAAGCAATCTGATCTTCAATCAGCTGACTGAAACTTACCTTTGAAGACAAAGTTGTAGGCTAAATCTGTCCCCATGTTGTCTTTAGCTGTAATGTGTCAGTCTGTGTTTAGTGCTTACGTGTTACTCGAGCTCAGAATCCACTGGGAGGAGAAAAGCAGATGCTCAGGTTTCTGCGAGAGCTTTATTGATCCATTCTTGCAGGTCTAAATGCAGATTCAGCCAGACTCTTCTTTGAGACAGTTTGGGTGGGAAAGCAGGTGAAACTGGTAGAACCACTGACACACACACACACAATGGGAGTGGCTTCATGCTCTCACACACACTACTGTTAAATCACCGTTCCTTCACTCCGACAGCGTGTATGTATCCAGTTCTGTATGTGCAAAAACAAACATCAGAGGAGCTGAGTCAGAAAAACAAGCCGTCCTGCATCAACATGTATCTTTATAGGCAACAGATTGAGTTCCTGTAAACATAAAATAAAAGAGGTTTCGCTTAGTATGACGTAATCAAACCAAAACGCTTTTAATTTAGCTCATTTTAATGCAAATTTACCCGTTTAGCCCAGTGTTTGTTCGTGTTTAGGCTTGTGAATCACACCTCTGCTGTCCATGCATTTACAACATCTTTTGTCACGATAACCATTGTGTATATTGTTGGGTACAGACAGCCAGGGGTGTGAAATATGTGTGTAATTTTATTAAATGAATGTTCATTCATTCATTCATTCATTTCACTTCAGCTTAGACTTAATTTCAAAAGTCGCCACTGCGGAAGGAACCGCCAACTGTTCCAGCATATGTTTTACGCAGTGGATGCAGCGGCGCAACCAGGGTGCGAATTGCAGGGGGGGGTGGGGGGTTGGGGGGGAGTCTTCTAAATAGAGAGTTTGCTCTGATTTGTATCTTAAAAGATAATATAAAAAATGAAAATAATAGGAGCGTCACGGTGGCGCAGTAGGTAGCACCATCGCCTTACAGCACGAATGTCGCTGGTTCAAGCCCCGGCTGGGTCATTTGGCATTTCTGTGTGAAGTTTGCATGTTCTCCCAGTGTTCGCGTGGGTTTCCTCCACAAGTCCAAAGACATGAGCTATAGGTGAATTGGGTATAGACTATAGCTAAATTGTCCGTAGTGTATGTGTTTGAATGAGTGTGTATGGGTGTTTCCCAGTGATGGGTTGCAGCTGGAAGGGCACCCGCTGTGTAAAACGTATGATGGATAAGTTGGCGGTTCATTCTGATGTGGCGACCCCAGATTAATTAAGGGATAAGCCGAAAATAAAATAAATGAATGAATGAATAAAAATAATAGATAATATGAGTATACATTTGACCACCCCTATAATGGTTCATATCACTGTGAATGCACAATCAGTCTATGTGAGAGAAAAAAATTATTTATCAGTCTGAAACCATCAGATCAGAGCACAAATAGACAACCTAAGTGTTCACAAGACACTTTTCTTGTAAAATAGGTTTGACCTACAGTAAACTCTGGAATAGCTAATCAGAAGATCCTTTAGGTCAGAATACATTAAATATCGCACAAAACACTGAAAACTTAAATATGTTTTATTAATAAATCAGATTAATTAAATTAGTTTAAATAAACACATACATGTGATTCACTGAAGCATGGATTACACAAACTAAAGTTAACATTACCGAAAAAGTTGACCCTCCTGATCGTGAATGTAGAATTCGCACCCTGGGCACAACCCAGTACTGGGAAACTCCCATACACTATCACTCACACACACATTCATACCCTGCGGCCAATTTAGCTTTTAGCTTTTTAACTTTATTAATACATTGCAAACAATGCAGGGTTTCCAGTTTGTTCATGTTGTCCCAACACACATAGATTAAGTTACTTAACAAATTTAAGTGGTTTAAACATAAAACAATTAAGTTGTCCCAAAAAATATCAAGAATTGTGTTGTCTCAGCTCATTTTATATGAGTAGCTTTATTTGAACAAACAGCAAAATCATTTTTTGGAAAGTACTTCTACTTCCACTTAAGTATGGTAGGTCATTTTGAGTACTTTATACAGCTCATGATAATATTAAACTGCATATTTGATTAATTTGTTACTTATGTGATAGAAATCATGCGGTAGCCTACTGTTTGTCGCGTCACCACAGACAGTCTGACTGGGTCCTGAAACACTGGCTTAGCATGGCTCTTGCTCCATTTTATGACCTTTAACAACATAAAAGACATATTAAGTAACTTCCGAACAAAAACAAACCAAAGGACGCAGTAAATCATAATTTGACATCCACCAAAACGCGAATGTTCATCTTCCTCTCCTGTGGGCGGCAGCACTGCGATGACAAGGCGATGGTGAGGTGATTTTAGCAAAAAGAAGTGCTTCCGTCTGTACACACGCCGGGGTTCATCATGGCGGCGGGACCGATTTCAGAACGAAATCAAGGTATATTTGATAAATATAACTTTTTTAGGAAAATTTTAATGTAGTGTTCAGGGAAATTGATGTATTGCAGCATTATTGGACACTTTAAGCTCTTTTTATGTTCTATAATGTCGTCAAACCGCTCTCTTTCATTCATTCAAACATGTTGGCTAAAGAAATAAAAACAAAGAAACGTTTGAGTTTTGGTTTTAATGAGGTGTAACAAAACAATCATGTATATTTAAATGCTAAAATATATGCTTACTATTATCGGAATTGATAACATGTATATAAATAATTCATCTAAATATATCCAGTACGTTTGCGTTCAGTGTTATATTACTCATTTTGATCATCTTTTATTGGCAGATGCCACTGTATATGTGGGTGGTCTCGATGAGAAGGTCTCTGAGCCTCTTTTGTGGGAACTTTTCCTTCAAGCTGGTCCTGTTGTAAACACACACATGCCCAAAGACAGAGTAACAGGACAACACCAGGGTGAGTTAACACGTCTTAAAACCCTTCATATTGCTATTGGGTTAAAGTTGGTTTTATATATGCACATTCTGACTTTCTCCTTCATAATATAATTTCAAAAAAGTATGATTTGCAAATGCCAAACAGGGAAATGACATTAGCAGTCAAAGACTATCAAAGGACAAGACCGTTCATGGCAGTGGTGTAATGCAACAATTTACAAATACTCACATTAGTAGTTTTTCACAGGAATTGCGCTTTACTAAGTAGTTTAAAAAAAAAGTGTACTTTTATTTTAATTTGTGTACATTTTGAGTAAAGATTGTCCCTTATCTGTAGATTTGCTTTACTATTTACCTTCAACCTCCAGTCACTACTTTATTTTTTACCTACGTTTTTATATTTCATTGTCTAAGTAGAGTAATATGTTTCATGATACTTTTTTAATCTTGATTTTGGCAGGATAATTTAGTTCATTTTGATGCCATTTATGTCACAAGACCTCTTTATTTCTGACTGTGGTGGAATGTTTGAGTAGATAGTGTTTCTTCCTATACTGATAAACTTCCAGTGAGTGGCTAATGTGACTCTTTTTCAATTTTATATGGTTCCTTTTACAGCATCAATGCTGTAAAGTAATTAAAATGTAATCAGTTAAATAGACTTTGGCATTCATTTAGTTGCTCAAGCATAAAATGAAATGAAAAGCCGTTTACACACTCGCACCCATCAGGATTAGCAGGCTAGCGCAGACGCTCCATTGAATATACTGGGGTAAAATAAATGTTCATATTTTAAAGACATGGTGGGAAAAAATGTAGTTTAATGCAGTGCTTCTTGTACATTCTGAGTAATGCTGTGCACTTAAGCCAAATTAAATCGCAATGGCGTTTTGAAATGCTGCAATTATGTAATCGCAAGAGGCTGCAATATGAAATATCGATGTATTATATAATTTTCCCCACCCACAGATGAATTCATATAAAAGTAATGTCGGTAATATGGGAATAGTTTGGTTTCAAAGTCACAGACACCGAACACAAACAGGTAATTTGTAAGAGCTGTCACAGAATTGTTGCCACAGCATGAGGAAATACAACAACCAGCACCTAAAAAAGCACCACAGGCGAGTATATGAGGAGTGTCTTGCTAAAAAGTCAACTAAAAGCATTGCCAGTGACATTTAATCTAGTAACTAGCAACAGCAAAGTACAATCTCAGAGTTGTTACACCATATGAAAAAACATCACGCAGACACCAGGGGTCCGTTCTTCGTAGCTCGCTTAAATGATCTAAGATGATTTGGCAGATCCTGGATCTTTTCATCTTAATAACTGCTCTCTGGCTAATTTGGTTCTTTAAACAAGTTCGTGAATCAGATTAAACTGATCTGAGATCGCTGCATGTGTTGTGAAGGACAGATCTATCGATCCTCGAAATCATGATCAGCAATGCAATGATTGGCTGACAGCACAGCAGCGTAATGACATCATCTGATTATTATTCAATTATCCATGTGAGCTAAATTACATAAAATTCTTAGTAAACTGTTTGTTAAATATGATATGCAATAACTTTCCACCTTTGTTGTGGGCTGCAGGCTTTACCCTTTCATGTGTCAAGAGTATTTAGCAATTTATTTAGTTTTACAGTTAAAGAGGCTTTTCTTTATTATAGTAGCCATAGTAGTATTATTGTAGCCGGTTTCTTAATCGGTGTAAAGAATAACTGAATGTTTACAAAAGCATTGGTAAAAGCGTCTGCAACTTTTGTGAAGCATCTAATCACCGTCATATTAACTGTTAAGACATATTCATGACTGCATAAATGTGTTATTCCTTTAAAAAAAAAGTCACGTATTATCACTATATATATATATATATATATATATATATATATATATATATATATATATATTTATATTTATATATATTTATATTTATATTTATATTTATATATATTTATATTTATATATATTTATATTTTTATTATATATATTTATATATATTAGTTAAAAAATACATTTACTATTTTCCCAAGTGTACATAACTACTGTAAGAAAATATCAGCATTTGGTACATACTTTCAGTATTATCTTTGCTTGAACTGACCCAATCCTATCCTGTTTATATGAAATGAGCCCGCTCCCTAGCAGGTTTGAGCTACCAGAACTGTTGCTATGACAACAACTCTCGGATCAGTTTTGAAGAACGAAATTATCCTGGATGGTGTCAAATCGTCAATAACCAAATCCAGCTAATTGAGTAATCCACGTACGAAGAACAGACCCCAGGAGTTAACTTATGCCATAACTCACCACTGAAAAATTAGTGTTTAATTTCTAAATGTTTCTAAACAAATTTGAATAGAAGTTGGAGTAAGTTATTATATCTTTTCAGTTTCAGTTTAGTTTTTAACTAAAACTCACTGCATTTTAGCAGTAAGAAGCTACGATACAGAATGTTCAGCTGAAGCTTGACTACAAAATAAATTGCAAATCAAAATCGCAATATCTGTTGAAAAAATCTTAATTAGATATTTTCCCCAAATTGCACAACCCCATTTCTGAGACCCACTCCACTCAGCCAGTGGAGATCATTGATATTAAAAGAAAACAGATGTTAAACGTGCCAATTTAGTAACTGCATACAGTTCACCGTAAACGCTTGTTCCAGGTTACTGACAAATTAAAAGTCCTCCTGCATATACCCTATTGCATGAAGAAATTAAAGTGTGTTGTAACATTGGATGCATGTAAAACAAAATTAGGAAGTATTAGATCACTTAAAATTAATATCACACTCTCTTCTCCAGGTTATGGCTTTGTGGAGTTTCTCAGCGAAGAGGATGCGGACTACGCCATAAAAATAATGAATATGATCAAACTTTACGGCAAGCCCATACGAGTCAACAAAGCTTCAGCGCACAACAAGAACCTCGACGTCGGTGCCAACATCTTTATTGGCAACTTGGACCCTGAGATCGATGAGAAATTACTTTATGACACATTCAGCGCTTTCGGTGTGATCCTTCAGACCCCCAAGATCATGCGAGACCCTGATACAGGCAACTCAAAGGGTTACGCCTTCATCAACTTTGCCAGTTTTGATGCTTCAGATGCGGCTATCGAGGCTATGAATGGCCAGTATCTGTGCAATCGGCCGATCACTGTTTCATACGCATTTAAAAAGGACTCAAAGGGCGAGAGGCACGGCTCAGCGGCAGAGCGTCTTCTTGCCGCGCAGAATCCACTGTCCCAGGCTGATCGCCCACATCAGCTCTTCGCAGATGCTCCACCTCCTCCCAGCATGCCCACGCCTGTCATGACTGCCCTCGGAGCAGCCATGCCTATTCCAGGTTAGAGATTAAAAAGATTTTAATGACATTTTCCAAATGTTTTTTGATTGGACATCTCTGCATTATAAACTAGTTTTGTTATAAAAAAAGTTTTGTTAAAGAGGCCTAAGTTCAAAGACATCAATAAATGCATGCATTTGTTTTTCACTAAGAGAATTTATGCAGGTCTTTAAAAAGTATTTTTCCCTTCCTCAATTTAAGACATACATTTATAAATCAGAGCAGATATAATATCAAAAATAATAAAAATTGCTTTTCTCGTCTTGAAATTGGTCATTCATATAAATCCTGTAGATCTGTAAAAAAAAAAAATTTAAAGTTGGAGGGAGGGGTGGTCTAATGGAAAATATTGCCTAATAGAATTATTAACCTGCCTTTTGAATTTATTTTTCTTTTTTAAATATTTCCCAAATGATGTTTAACAGAGCATTGAAATTTTCACAGTATTTCCGAAAATATTTTTTCTTCTGGAAAAAATTTCTAATTTGTTTTATTTCGGCTAAAATAAAATCAGATTTTAATTTTTTAAAAAACATTTTAAGGTCAAAATTATTAGCTCCTTTAAGCTATATTTATTTTCGATTGTCTACACAGAACAAACCATTATTATCCAATAACTTGCCTAATTACCCTAACCCGCCTAGTTAACCTAATTAACCTAGTTAAGCCTTTAAATGTCACTTTAAGCTGTAAAGAAGTGTCTTGAAAAATATCTAGTCAAATATTATTTACTGTCATCATGGCAAAGATAAAATAAATCAGTTATTAGACATGAGTTATTAACTATTATGTTTAGAAATGTGTTGACAAAATCTTTTCTTTGTTAAACAGAAATTAGGGAAAAATAAACAAGGGGGCTAAAAATTCAGGGGGGCTAATAATTCTGACTTTAACTGTATATACAAACATATTTTACTTTTTCAACTGGCGAGTTTCCACCCCTGTAAAATCATGGCACGAAGCCTTGTATTTGCAGCAAAAACTCTTCAGAATTTGTGTTTTGTAAAATAAATATATACAAATTTTTAAAGCCATATACATTTACTTGATGTAAAAAATACACACACACACACACGCACACATATAATATAATATAATATAATATAATACAATACATGCATATATAATCTTGTTTTCTGGAAGTTCAGACTTTTGCTAATATAGTACAACTTTTTTTTTTGCTCTCTATAAATTTACATGAACAAAATATTTTGACACGATGTGTTCCAAAGTGATCTTTACCTTTTATTAAGGTAAATTTTAAACCTTTTATTAAGGTAAATTTATAACTTTAAAAAGTTTAAAATTTGCCTTAATAAAATACCCTGCTCAATTAAGATTTTTTCTAAATTGCATGAATCATGGTTAATGCAAAAAAAAATTTATGTCAAATCTTCTCAATTTTACCAGTGAGATGTTTTAAAATGTGTCAATTAACCTGCAGTTTGCTAAGCAAAGATATTTATTATTTTCTACTAAACCTTTACAAAATTTTCTGCCACTTTTTGAAAATAGTAAAACACCAACAGTTATTGTAGAAAACATCAGTTATTTCCATTATATTTTCTCCTGTCATAATTCTAACCTAGAGTTCATCAAATAATTTCATGTTAAATTATCGCTTAAAGAACAATATAAATGGTGATTAAAGTCACCATACTGTGGCCCATACATTGAAGACTTTGAGGACAACACATACACAAACACACTCCATTGAACATGTACATAGACAATATACTATATTACTGCAGGTTAACTTTGTTTATATATAATAACTTTAACTGGTAAAAGCTATTAGTTACTAGTTAATTTCTTAAATTTTTTAGGAACTAATAAAGTTATAGTAAATGATAACCTTTACGAGTTTGATTGTACTGCAGTAATGTGCACCTTTTGTAGAGCTGCTTTTAAACTATAATTGTTGTCAAAAGTGCTCTACAAATAAACTTGAATTGAATTTGTGTATTAATCTCGCAGGAATGCCTCCTCCTGGTGCTTTCCCACCTGTTCCTCCTCCTGGCACAATGCCACCTGGGATGCCTCCCGGTATGCCCATGCCTCCAGCACCAGGTACTCCTGCGCCACAGGGCGGTGGAGGACCCCCACCGGGACACCCGCCCTTCCCTCCTGCTGGAATGCATCCACCAGGAATGCCGCATATGCCGATGCCTCCAACGGGACCTCCAGGAATGGTGCCTCCCCCACCCGGCCCACCAGGATCTAACCAACCAAGAGCGCCACCTCCACCACAAATGCCTCCTCCACCCATGGGTGTCCCTCCCAGAGGACCCTTTGGACCCCCAATGGGTATGTATGTATGCATGTATGTATGCATGTGTGTGTGAAGAAGACTGACTTGTTGTGTTAGTATGTATTGAAATCATAAAATAATAAATAATTATTCGTAGTATTATGACTATATCAGTATTGTACATGATCATTATCATAATATAATGATGTTTTTTTTATTTATACAATGATTTCTACAAATCTTCTACTTTTATCAGGTCCACCAATGCATCCGGGTATGAGGGGTCCTCCTCCACCAATGCCGCCTCCAGGTTATGGTGCAGGACCACCCAGACCCCCACCCTTTGGTTTTCAGAGAGGGCCTCCCATGCCGCCACGTCCTCCTGCACCCAGAGGTCCGATGAGAGCACCGGCGCCTTCCTAAACCCTAATGTGAAGACTTTGTCTCGTTTTTATTTTACAGTCTGTGCTCTATTAGATGGATCTCTTGCTTCTTTGTATACAGATTTCTTAATTTTGGTCAATGTACCTATTCGGAATTAGCAAGAATAAACCGTTTTATATAACATCGTAGTGGTATCTTAAGTGGACTTTTAAAAGCTCTCTACTACCCGTCAGACATTGAAACCATTATAATATGGATACATAGAAACAGAAGGATGGGATTATAGTTCCTAGACATATCAGCGTAGAATATAGCAACTTTTCATTTTCCGTCTTAGTACACCATGTAATCTACAGAAGAGTCCAACTTTAAATACAGGGCACCTCCGGGATCCTCCAAATGAAATTCAAGGCTTTTTAAGACCTTTTTAATACCATTTCAAATGAAATTCAATGCCAACTTCGTACCTATTCCGACAGAAGAATAAGGGCAGAATGTCAAATCTGTATAAATTTTGAACCCATATAATTTGATAATTATGTATAAGTGGGCTACTTGAATTAAATAAAACATTTAATTTCAATTATCAGTTATATTAAATCTGTCGTCCACCCAGTAGCGATTATGAAGGTCCAACTGCTTACTTTTGGTCATCTTATTGAGACTCTTGTCAAACATAACCACAAACCCGTTGGCCTTATTGACCTGGTCAATAGTTCTTTAGTTATAAAAGGAGCCGATCCGAATTTAGTAATATATGCAGTTTTGTTGCTTCCACACAAGAATGTAGCTGCAACCTTTGAGTCAGGAAACATGGTTTTGAAAACCTCTGTAATGTTCTCATTCGATGTGTAAGATAGGATGTTCTTTGGCTGTGGTGGCAATGCTTCTAATTTAGAAATTTCTTCCTTACTGATGTTTCAGTAACCGAAGAGGTCTCCGGTGTACAGAACTGCACAATAGGTGGTTGGCGCTGACGAGGAGTACTACACGTGGTGTGTTTGGCACCCCTCATATGGGAGTCCAGGGCCCGTAACACCCATCGTCGCAAGCTTAAAAGATTTCCGGCAGTAGGCGTCGTGGTCATTTCCTGGCACAGGCTAGACCCAAATGTAATTCGGATTCATTGGCCACAGCGAATTACACCGACGCTTTCGCATTTTAGCCGACAAACTAAGCTTGTATTCACTTGCCTTCTAACCATAGTAATGGGTGTGCATGCTTTCTGCTATGACGTGGAGCGCGAGGTGCACTCAACGTTACGCTGCATGAATTTTTAATTAGCCTAAATTAGTAACACTTAATTGTGTTACGGTATGAACTTAATCCTAGGAAAGGCAAAAATAAATGAATAAAAAAAGACTTTTGTAACGAAATCCAAGACTTTGTATACAAAATTCAAGGCTATAAAGGCCTTAAATTGAGATGATCAAGACTTTTTCAATGCATTTAAGACCCCGCCGGTACTCTGAAATTGGAAATTGATCTAAAAACCTTTTAATTTTTAGTGAGATGCTAATAGTCTAATCCGATTCAATGATGTATTCCCGCCTGACATGAAGATATCCGATGAATAGATTCAAAAATGGTAAAATACAAGTGTTTAATTACTTTTATGTTAATTGATACCAATGCGGTCATATTTTGCCCCCAAAAAAGTCATTCACACTGTTACACCACCAGCAGCTCGGACTGTTGATATAAGGAAGGATAGATTTGTGTTTTATTTCATTTACACCAAATTATGCGCCAACAATTTGAACGTTAAAGCAGAAATTGAGACTCTTCAGACTAGGCAACCATTGCTGCCGTTTGATTGGATAATTAGATGTGTGTTACTGAACATTTGAATTGGTGAAATATTAAATCAATCACCAAATAAGTGGCCAGTAAGCGTACACCATACAAAAACCTCAAAACATCATGCAATTCTGAGTGTGCCTCGCATAGGTGAGTGGGTTTGACAAACCACCTGTAGAAACTTTCACTTTCGTCTGACATTTGCACATTTGTACCAGACGCTTTCTCACACTCCATATCTTTTAATAAAAATATAAGCTTTGTGCATTTATGAAGTGGGTTGGTTAAACCACCTGAAGAAACACCCAAGATTCCAAAAATATAACTTTTCGTCGGAACAGTTTTGTAAGTATCCTAGCGATAACATAGTCATCTACTTTATACCATAGGTCTCAAACTCAATTCCTGGAGGGCCGCAGCTCTGTTTTGCTCCAACCTAATCAAACACAGCTGATGCAACTAATCGAGGTGTTCAAGACTACTAGAGACTGTTAAGCAGGTGTGAGTTGGAGGTGATTGGAACTAAACTATGCAGAGCAGCGGCCCTCCAGGAATTGAGTTTAAGACCACTGCTTTATAATCTAAAATAAATACATGAGCAACACAAAATGTACATGGAAGCCAACATTTGGTAATTGGAACATTTTTAATCAAAAATAAGTCAGGATTTATACATCATTTAAGCACAGCGCTCAAGATTTAGCATTAACATCGGTGTAGTTCTGTAAATTGTAGTGCCGGTTTGTTATTGTGGTTTATACAATGAGGGAACGGTCTTGCCTTTACTTAAAAAGGGAAATAATCACATACTTTCTATGTGAGAAACTAAACTTTATCTGAACTAGATTGAATGAACCATTAACTGCTTATTTAGGTCATTTATTTTGTTATTCAGTGGAATTTGCATAATGCATATTTCATTATCCACCTCAAAACCCAACTACTGATTAGTTTAAATCCCAGGGAGTTCACATTATGTACTATAAAAGCTAAACCTTGATGCTGAAAGTAGACTTTTTACATTTGTGAAAGCAGTCATTGTTCATTTAAACAAAAAAGAAAACATTATACACAGAGACGAGAAATACATTACACAAGGAATGCGAGATAAACGTACTATAAATGGGAATTATATCTTATAGCCATTAAAACAAATACTATTTATGCAATAATTCGTGTTTATGAATGAGAACTAAAAACATGCGAAGGCACTTTTAATTGACCTACAGATTATTTTAAGTTGTTCAACAGGACAAAGGAAATCTCTGAAAACGTGTGCATTATTTTATTTCAATGCATAGAACACATAACACCGCTGCATTCTGAGATGAAGCGTCAATGTTTGCTTTCGAAAGCGACGAAACTGAATAAGGCAGCTACATTTCTACAGGAGCTCAAAAAGACGTAAGATTTGCGAAGAGTTCCATCCTGAGTGACTCTTTTTTTCCAGCTGTTTGGAACAACCACATCTAGGGTGATTCACAGGTGTTCGCTTTTAAGGACGCTACTGATACAGACTTCCAGAAAAACATTCTCTTCCCAGGTCTTGTGTGTGTTTGTGAGTGTGCATATGATGCACATTGTGGTTGTTTCTTTATGAACTTTCAAATCGAAGCAAGAAACGTTAACCGAAACAGAAAAAGGAAATAAATTACAAAAAGGACTTTGGAGGAACACTCCACTCTTAAAAAAGGTTGATTTTACAACACCCGTCGAGGTAAACAGTTCACTTTTGCCATTTTTGAATCCTTTCTGGCGATCTTTGGGGGAAGCAGTTTTAGCTTAGCTTAGCATAAGTCATTG
This sequence comes from Danio aesculapii, assembly GCF_903798145.1. Lineage (NCBI taxonomy): Eukaryota > Metazoa > Chordata > Actinopteri > Cypriniformes > Danionidae > Danio > Danio aesculapii. Next base: position 9,176,585 of record NC_079453.1, read on the forward strand.
AATCAGATTAGACCATTAGCATTTTGCTCAAAATTGGGAAAAAAAAAAAAAGATTGATAATTTTCCTGTTTAAAGCTCGACTCTTCTGTATTTACATCGTGTACTAAGAACGACAGAAAATGAAAAGTTGGAATTTTGTAGGCCCATATGTCTAGGAACTATATTATCGCATGGTAATAATCACGGATGTTTGCTGTCGTACCATGGCTGGAACAGGCACAATGATATTACATAGGTCTGTTATGTAGCTGGGAACTATTTTTAGGCACTGCATGGATATCATTGCACTTGCTGAAGCCATGGTACGGGAGCAAAGTTCTGTTTTTATTAGGCCAGAATGAGACAGATAGATATATAGTTCCAGATACATGTATAGTTCCTAGACATATCAGCCTAGAAAATAACACCTTTTTACTTTCTGTTGGTCTAAGTGCACAATGTAACTACAGAGGAGTCAAAGTTTATATAGAAAAAAAAATCTAAAACCTTTAATTTTGAACTAAATGCTAATGGTCTAATCTGATTCAATGATCTATGCTAAGCTAAGCTAAATGTATTCCTGTCACACCCGGAGATCGACTGAATGGATTTAAAAATGGTAAAACTGAACTGTTTAACTCTAGGTAGGGTTGTAAATTGAGAATATTTCCCAAAAAAGCAGCGGAGTGTTCCTTTAAAGAGATAGTAGACCCAAAATTTTTAATTTACACACCATTTACTACACTCTTGTGGTTTCAAAGAGGTTTTTTTTTCTGTTGAACACAAAAGAATGTGAAAACTGGTAGCCATTGGCATTCAATGTAGGAAAAAAACATATTACGGAAGCCAATGGTTAGACGTTTTCAACATTCTTTAAAATATCTTCTTTTGTGTGTGTTCAATACTAGAAAGTCAAACAGGTTTGGAAAAAGTGGAGTAAATAATGACAATTAGAATTTTTCCATGAGAGGTAGCCACTGGCATTCAAAGTAGAAAAAACAAACACTACAGAAGCCAATGGTTACATGGTTTCAACATTCTTCAAAACATCTTCTTTTGTGTGTGTTCAACACAAGAAAAGTCAAACCGGTTTGGAAAAAGTGTAGTAAATGATGACAACTTTCATTTTTGCGTGAACTATCCCCTTAATTGCCTGAAAAATCAAAACGAACCAAACTGTGCTGATGCACTCTTTGGTTTCTTGTATATTCAGTCCGCGTTCTGGGGTGGTCTCTTATGAAACGACTTCAGTGTGACCTGCTGTTGCTTCCACCAAAGTGATCTGCTCATCGGCAGATTCGATTTCTTCAGTTTTGATGATGACATCGCCTTCTGAAAACACCACGACTTCCTCTTCCCCCTCTGCCGTTTCTTCAACAGCGAGCTCCTCCTGTACGAACACGACGTGCTCCTGCTGGAGAGCCGCTGTGCCGTTGCTCTGTCCGTTGGCCATGGCCTCCAGCTTCATGCGGTACTCCTCGGCCTCCTGCTCTTTGCGGAGCAGCTGCTGCCGATACGCTTGAGCTTTTCTGTTGGCTTCCTGCAGCTGCCACTGGAGATGCTCCTAGAGGACGAGGACAAGATGGAGCAGGGTGAGACATGTCATCTGGAATGTTTATATGGGTCAAACATCAAAACATTAAGTGTAATTGTGATTAGCAATTATTATGACTTTTCTTTACTTTTTCTGGGCAAAAATAAAAGATTTTCATACGTTTTTACTATGATTTATAAATGACAGCTACTAAAATGTCTTAGTGTAATAATAGTTCATATCCAGAAATATCTTGTGAGGCATATTTATGACAAAAAAACATCTTTCAAACCACTAGGGTTTACGAATTTGAAATATTTATAAATATTTTATCATTTAAAATTACTGCTAAGCAATGATTAATCACATTCAAAGATAAAAGTTTATATTTACATACAATATGTGGCTGTAGCAAGAATATCTATTATGTATATATAAATACAGGATGATTGTATTTCAAATAATGTATTAGTTTTAGTTGTTTAACAAAATTGACTCTCACATCCAGTGGCGGTTCTAGACCAGAGTAACTGGGGGACCAGGCATGGGCCACTTGTACTTTTAGGGGGCACACTTTAACATACATCACTACTACTTATTCAAAGCCATCTTTTCTTTCATGCGTCGCTCTGCAGTCTTCATAAACAAGCTAATTAAATAACTTGAACTTAAAACTCATTAAATTAAATAACTTAAACTCAAATGTTAATTTATTTGACATGTAACTTTGTATTGAAAGCTAACACAAGTACATCAAGGCAGATTTTTGCACCTGTAAACTTTAACAGATGCAGTTGAAGTCATTGTTTCTGCCCTCCCATTAACTTAAAATAATATTTTCCAAGTGATCTTTAACAAACCAAGGACATTTTCACAGCATTTCCTGTAAAACAAAAATAATTATTCTGAAGTCATATTAAGTCCTATTTCTTATAGTTTATTGATTGAATGAAAGCAGTTTTTAATTAAAAAATATATATATATATATTAAAAGGTCAGTATGATTAGCCTCCTTAAAAAATATTTACTGTGTTTTTTTTTTTATTGTCTACACAACAACTTGACTAATTATTCCGATTTTCCTGTCGGTGCAATAGCCTAGTGGTTAGCGTGCAGACATGATGCAGTAGCATTCAGGGCGTCCCGAGTACGAATCCTGGCTCGTGGACATTTCCCTATCCCACCCTTTCTCTCTCTCCAACTTCGCTTACTGTCTCATTACTGTCCTATCTAATAAAGGCAAAAAAGGCCAAAAATAAATCTTAAAAAAAAAATACTAATAATAATAATTATTATTATTATTCCAATTTTCCTAGTTAACAAAACCTAGCTAAGTCTTTAAATTACACTTTAATCTGAATCAAAGACTATAGAATACTTAAAGGGACTTTGTCTGAATACAACTATCTTGCAAAATGACTAGTAAAATATTATGCACCCACTAGCTAGGTTTCCATCCAAAAATGCGAATTAACTTTGTGCAAAACTGGATTATTGTTTAAAAGACGTGCGAATAGAGCAGCGTTTCCATCCAACGGGTCAAAGCGAACAAAGTCATCACTTCATGATTAACTGTCACCAAATATCAACCGTAAAAATGGAATTTGCTGCAGTAGGAGAAGCTGCGTCAATCTTTTCTTCATCTAATAAATGACTTGCGCCTCAGAAGGCAATCCTGACATGCAGTGAACGCGCAGTGGCGTTTGAAGATGTCAGTCGCAGAGCACAGACGCTCTTGATCCTGGAGGTCATTAATTATATAACAACACCAACACTGAAACATTAAGGCGTTTTACAATGACCAAAACAACAGTTCAGATGTTTTACAGTGTGTTCAGCCTGTTGGTTTATCCATTTACACACATTTTTATCATCACATGATCTCTTATGACAGAATCACATCACCTTTTTTAATGTGCATACTGAAATTTATGCAGTAAAAGTATTTCCATCGTAGTTTATGCACATCTTTTCTTATTGAATAAAAAGTTTATCCTACTCAGTTATGCGCATACATTGTTTCTGCGGATATTCAAAATTTATGCGCATCATGGTGTTTCCAACCGATTTTTTAATGCAAAATGCGCATAAAAATAGGTGGATGGAAACATAGCTACTGTCACCATGGGAAAGATAAAAAATAAGTTATTAGAAACTAGTTAAACCATTATGTTTAAAAATGTGTTGTAAAAATTCATGTGTTTGACGTTTGTGCTCTGTCACTACAAGACTTAAACGAGTTGAATATTTTACATGAGTGTGACTGAAAACTAAATGTTATCAACGTGTAACATCTGTTCTTCAGTACTTGCCGACTGTTTTTAAATTCAAGACTGCATTTTCTAACGTAAAACTCTGTACACTCAATTTCTGATTAATAATAACCTCTGCAAAGCCGAGGACTTCCTATATTAAAAGTGTTAAAATCGCTATTTTAAACAAAAGTCTAATATAATCAACAGTGGACATTTTGATGGTGTTTTTCACAACATGAACATGACTGAAGTTGAATCGTTTAATAACCCGTGTCGATTTGGGGGTTAACTTCTGAAGAATGCGGGGAACTGATGCACACAGCACAGTCACTGACAGAGAGCGAGTGCGTGCGACACCGAGAGAGGCCCCAGTCATATCTCCGCAGTTAGGTGCTAATGGCTGATCTCGCTTCTCCGTGGCATTTTGACACAAAAATACGTGTCCAAATTTAGGGGGGCCAAGCTTGTTGACACGGGAGCACCGGCCCTCCCTGCCCCCCCCAGAACCGCCACTGCTCACATCTAGGAGGTTATGGTGTGGAGAAGCCCTAAAGAAGCATGCCACCCAGATTGTTGGATGCCCAGAGTAAAGCATGGGGGTGGATCAGTGATGGTTTGGGCTGCATTATCATGGCATTCCTTAGGCCCAATACCTGTGTTAGATGGGCGTGTCGCTGCCAAGGACTACCAAACCATTCTAGAGGACCGTGTGCACCCAATGGTTCAAACACTGTATCCTGAAGGCGGTGCTGTGTTTCAGACTGATAATGTACCACTACACACAGCAAGACTGATGACAGAGCGGTTTGATGACCATGAAAGTAAACATCTCCCATGGCCTGCACAGTCACCAGATCTACATATTATTGAGCTACTTTGTGGTGTTTTGAAGGAGCAAGTCATTCACATAGTAACCTGGCCACTATTCTGCAAGAACACTGGGTCAAAATCCTTCTGGCCACTGTGGAGGGCTTGTATCTGTCATTCCCAATATGAACTGATGCTGTATTGGCCACAAAATGAGGCCCTACACCATACTAATGTTTTATTATGGTCTAAATCCAGGCGTTTCAATTTCATTGTCCGACCTCTGTATATATACAAATTATATATAAATATATAGGTTTAATTTTGTTTTTATATTCGAGTATGTTTTTAGATACACATACATATATTATGTGAAAACAAACTTTTATTTTGGACGTGATTAATCATGATTGTTCATTGCCTGGGATTATTTAAAATACAATAAACTTTCTTATGATTCCTTATTATTTATATATTTTAATAAGTACAGCTTAAAGGTAGTATGTAGTTTCAGTGTTACACAAATATATATCTGTTACACAATGACATCAGACATTATTTCAGACATATTTAAAGATTTTATTTCTACATTCAGTACACTAATCCTGGGACTTTTAATATGCTTTTCTATGGATATAAAATAGATGTAGAAAATAATAGGAGGGGGCATCTCATCTTTGACCCATACACATACCCAGCTGCACATATTACACTCACCGTTTCACCAGTCTCTGCATTACTGGATGCGACTTCGATCTTCCTTTTACGGGCAGGAGGTTCAGACTCCTCCACCACTTCCTCTGTGATCTGATTGGCTGGAACTGCCAATACTAAAATATAAAAAAAATGAATAAATCAAAGAGGCATACTACAAATTCAACGAAAAAAAAAAAGTGTAATAGTGCAACGGGATGTTTGTTTGAATATTTTGCAAACCAACAATGCTATGTGTGCAAGCCATTTTTTAAAACAGTCATTATTTAAATGACTTTAACAGTCATTATTTAAAACAGTAAAAACAAGGTCAACCGTTTGGTAGAGCAAGTAGTTAAAGGGTTAAAACTTAAGTTAAAGGCAGTTAAAGGATTACACTTAATTTTACTGCCTTTTTACAGTGTAACTACACATTTAAGTACTGAGTAATATTGTTTAACTATAAGTACTTACTATAGGATTAGGCTCAGGATGATGACTAGGATTAGCATAAACTACACATAATTATGCATAATTGACTGCTATTACTGTAGTACATTGTATAACAAGGACACAGTAAAATATTTAAACTATAATAATTACATACAATGCCACTCAGGTTAGGAATAAGAGTGAGTAAAGATGTATTACTGATCAAAATAGTGTCTTGTCGGTCAGCGCCAATAGCTTAGTGGTACTGTGCGCTGACATATAGCACCGACGTGCTCACGGCGACCCGAGTTCGTTTCCAGTCTCGAGGTCCTTTGCCGATTCTTCCCCTCTCTCTACTCCCAATGCTTTCCTGTCTGAAATCTCTACTGTCCTATCATAATAAAGGTATAAAAAAATAAATAAAATCTCTTGTCGTGAGTGTCTTGTCGGACTTTTGTTTCATCAAAGAATCCCGAAAAAAGTATTATGGTTTTCATGTTTTTTTTAATTGATGGTACACTTGCATATTTCTAATAAAAAACATTTCTTGTACTGAGAAGCTTGATCTAAAAGAGGCCCATTTCAAACTGATAACCAAAAGCGAGTAAAAACGCAGTTTTACATAACCAGGCCAGTAGATGGCGATGTTACTCTGTAAACAAACACTACACAACACGAAAAGTACACGTACGATCAAACGCATCACAAATTAGCATTTTTTGTGGATTTTACAGAGAAACTGTAACCCATTTTTGGAAACTTTGCACTTTTGCAAACAATGCTATTGTGTAAATGAATAGCACATGATGATTCACAATATTACTGTTTTAGTGTATATTTGATCAAATAAAATAAGCATTGGTAAGAAGAAACTTCTTAAAAAAAAAAAAAAAAAAAACATTTGATATGCTACCAACCCCAAACTAATCACAAATCTTGAAGTACATCTTAGCGAAGCTTTTTTTAAATCCAAAATAAGAAGAGCAAGCGATAGTTGTCAAAAATATTGATATAACAATAAATATCGATACTGAAATATTTTAAATGATACAGTTACGCTTTTGGTTAGTATCGATACTAACTTCGCACTCTCGCAACGGCACAAATAATTTGATAAAGAATCAAAAACAATATTAAGATTTTAACACTTACAGTAATATTTTTTATTTTGTAATTTATTGCCTTCTGGACTTAAGGTTGATTTATACTTCTGCGTCAAGCACAAGCGTATGGTCAGGAGCTGCCAAAAAAAAAAAACGTAACAACGCGTAGCACAAGCGGTGTGATTTGTCAGCTGCGATGAGTGTGGGCAGTGCTGAGAGCCGCGAGCCTGATGGAGGGAGTGTTTACAAGTGTCGAGTCCTGTGAAGGAGCTCCAGATGGAAACTTTTGTTTTGCGTTTACCTTCTGATTAAAGTTGTTACACGTTCATCAGTTCCTGCCACTGAATGAGCGAGTTTTAGCTAGGTGTACATTAAGGAGGCATTCAGAAAAAACAACACCAGTAAAAAAAACTCAACACAGAGGAACATAAAAACCTGCTGCCAGCAAGCATTTCGGAAGTGTTATTTCAGAGCAACACAAACAGCGCGCAGAAGTAAAATGCACAATGCGCAAGGCAGGTGCCGTCGGTCACGGTGATCACTCGACGCAGAAGTATAAATCAGCCTTTAAGGACTGCAGACGTACCTGGTGTAAGAATAATAAAGTTTAGCTATTTTTTTGTCCTTTTTTACTTAATTTGTATACTTTTAATGTTGCAGAATTTGTCTCACAGTATCGAAAAATCAATATTTTTCAAGGTATTGTATCGAAGTTGGAAATTACAGTATCGTGACAACACTAGTAAGCGATACCTTGTCGTCCATCCTGCATCGTGACAAAAAACGGCTGACCAAGTCCATTAGTCTGCAGGTTCCCATGTTGATCTGTTAATATGGTTATGACCCTCTGACCCGATTCATTCACCACCTGCTGGATACTAGAGTCCAAAGCGCTGACAGCAATTGCCTCCTCTGTGTCACCTAAAAATCAGCCAGAAACCGAAACAAAAGATGGTTTAATGACTAATTGAAATCATAAAGCACCGATCAATGTTTATATGACCATAATCTTGCGTTGTGTACCCGAGTTGGTTTTGATCAAGTCTGTGAGACTTACGACTCCCCCTTGGATGTTCGGGACACCCTGAATGATGAACTGTGGTGTTGAGGAGCCGTTTATGATTGATGCTTCTGCGTTTCTGTTCACCTGATTCTCCATTCCCTCCTAAAAGACAAGAGCATTATTTATTGACCATGCAGCTAGAATTAAAGGGACAGTTCGCCAAAAACTGAAAATTATCATCATCATTCCATTGCATGGTTTTAAAATGCATTTCTAGTAGGTGATCCCAATAAACAGGGTCTGAATCACTTTTTGCTGCTAGAGGTAACTGAAAATCCACTGATCTTCATTGTTCAATTTATGTATAACAGTCACAAGTTGACTGTTATTCTCCATAGAAAAACAAAATACTGTTAATTTCAACTGTTACTGTTTGTTTACTGTAACTGATTGTTCCGTTGTATTATCTGTTTGTTCTGTTTACCGTTTGTTGTTTTATTGTCAGGTTGTTCCGTTTACTGTATATTTTGTTGTAAAATTAGTTTATTATATTTAAGGCAGATGCATTTTTCAAGATACTTGTTAGCATTGTTGGGCAGTAGCATCGCTACTACATTTCTCAGTAGCGTCGCTACTTTATAAATCCAATAGCTTTTCAGTAGCGAAGCCACACAAGCTACATTTACCAATCGCAGATCAATAAGTGACAGCATCAACATTCACGGAGCTGTGAGGCTGGTGTCTAGCCGATGAAAGTAAATCCATTTGATGGCGAGAATGACGATTTTTTCTTCCTGTTTTACGATGGTTGACAACAAACTATTTGGTGCGTTACTGCCACCTCTCGCTCTGGTCGGTGATGTCGCAAATCAATCATTGGGCTGACACGTGAAACTTGCTTGATGGAAAGATGACTGAGGTAGGAGTTTTATTTAAATATATAGTTTATTGTAGTAAAAACTAAACTATACTACGGTAATTACTATTATTTCATGATAGTTATTAATGATACTACAATATGCAAGTTAGTGTAATTTAATGCTTAATCGTAAATATTTCCCTTTACTATACATTACTAAAGTATTTTAAATGCGTAACACCTGGTTTTATTGGATTTTTTGTTTTTGCTGTTATATATTAGAATTTGTTTCTGTTTGGTACAATATTATTTACAGTAAATAACTGAACTGAACAATCACTAAGATATAAATGATAATTTAAGTTCCTTCTTATTAAAAATTTAAATAGCTTAAATGTAGCTAAGCTACTTTTGCAAAGTAGATTTTAGCTTAGCTTGCTACATTTCCCAGGGTGTAGCTTTGAGTGTAGTTAAGCTACATTTTAAGTAGTGTAGCTGATAGCTTAGCTCACTACATCAGCACGAGGACTTTATGATTGTTTATGAGAGTCAAAAGTGGGTGATCTGATCGGCGAAATATTTGACTGCGTGTCACTGCATCTCAAACGACTAAAACAATAGCTGCGTTCGAAAACCGCTTACTAAGTAGGTACTGCATTTGAATTTAAACGTACTACTCGGCCGTTAGAAAAGTACGTGCTATACAGTATGAATGTGAAAAGTATGAATGGAATTCAGATGTACTACATCTGTCATTTTGTCATGGTCACGTGACCTTCCTGCATCAGTTGTGTTGCTTCACTCCCATTCATGAATTCTCTCGCGGGGCATCATAGGATAGCGCAGCCTGCATGGGATGCGCACTTCAGAATCTCGCCAGTAGTATTAAGTATTAACTGCATTTCGTTGCCTTGTACTTGTACATGTGTAATGACAATAAAGTTGAACCTAATCTAATCTAAAAGTCATCCGGGTACTTCTCGCATACTGATTTTTGAATTCTATGAATTTAGACATACTACTCAGCTCGCATACAGATTTTAGCATACTGTATGGTATGGAAGTATGCGGTTTCAGACGCAGCCAAAATAACTAAAGAAATCTTATTGAACAGCGCATCATCGATAACGCAAGCGTGCCCAGGCCCGAATGTAATCTGAGTGCAGGCCGTCGGGGGGACAAGTCTGAGTACGCCCTTAGTATAATTAGACAAATCATTGTATAATGATGGTTTACTCTGTAGACAATCGGAAAAAACATTGCTTGAGAGGTTTAATAATATTGATCTTAAAATGCTTTAAAAAAATAAAAACAGCTTTTATTGTAGCAGACATAAAACAAATAAGACTTTCTCCAGAAATAAAATATAATAGGAAATACTGCGAAAAATTACTTGCTCTGTTAAACATCATTTGGGAAATATTTGAAAATAAAAATAAACAGGAGGGCTAATCATTTCGACTTCAACTGTATACTAATAAACCACAGCAATGACAAACCTGTAATAGATGCATGAGATCAGGGTGTTGGATGTCGACGGCGATATCAAAAGCGGTCTTGCAGAACTTGCTGAGGGCATGAACATCAGCGCCGTGTTTAACCAGCAGCTCTGCGACGCTATGATGGCCGTGTTGAGCTGCCCAGTGAAGAGCCGTCATCTTCAGCATGTCTTTGGCGTTGATGTCGGCTCCACTCTAAAACATGAAGGAAATAGATGATTAACAAATGTATAGTATTATAGTATAGTATATATTAATATAGTATAGAGTATATATTTAATAATATATTAAAATGATCACAACGTAAAAAGAGCATTGTGTTACCCTGATTAATAAATCCACGATGACCTCGTGGCCTTCTGTGGCCGCCATGTGCAGCGGGGTCCTGTCCACTTTTGTTCGTGCATCTCTGCTGACACCCGCCCTCAGCAGGACCTCAGCGGTGGAGTAATGACCATGCTGAGCTGCTAAATGTAATGGAGATGTACCAAGCTGCAAAAAAAAGTTATGTGTAAAGAGGCCAGATAGATTTAATTCAGAATTTTGAAATGGGTTAGAGATAAAATTTGATTTATAAAATAGATTTTTCCACAGTACGAATATTAGAGTTATGTAAAGTGCATGTTTTAATATTAAAAATGTTGTCCACATGTCAAAATATGAGTTTTATGTAAAAATGAAATAGAATTATTCTGACCAATACCCGTTTTAAACTAATCCAATATAATTGGATAATGAGACATATATAACACCGGGAATGTTAAATTTAATAGAAATATTTTGGACATTTGTGGAAAATGTTTGATTTACAAGGGCACACTGCTCCATTGTGTTTGGCAATGTGAGCACTTGCAATCCTTTTTGAAAATAATTAATAGGTGTAATCTCTAAAACTATTGGTAAAGAAATCCCTGTTTGCCCTAAAATCTGTTTTCTTGGTCTTTTCCCACCTGCCTTATCGCTGAAGTCATATGAACAGAAGTTTCTAAATCTGTGTCTATTGCATGCAAAGCACCTGATTGCCATTCACTGGAAAAGTATTCATAGTCCATCTTTGTCACTCTGGAATAAGGAAATGTCTTCATGTATAGCAATGGAAAGACTGACTTAATCAATAAAAAAATGCACATATTTTACAAGATTTGTGACTTCTTCCTTCATTTTTTAAATAAGAATGGACTGACCGTTTAGTAATCCCAAAAATTGTGACTGTGTTAATGTGCACCGTGTTCGTACAGACTAACTTTAATATATTTTTAACTTTCATTGGAATGTATGTGTTGAAATGTCTTAATGGTATTTTTTATTTAGTTTTTTACAAAGCTGCCTTTTTATCTTTAATATTATTTTATCTTATTTTAGTTTATTTTTTCCATTTATTTGTTTATGTATTTTTTTTTTTGCATGTGAATACATAATGATGTGGTGGGTGTTCTTTGATTGGTATTTGGTTACTATTACAGTATGTTTCACATTTTTTTGAAACAATAATACTTTTTTTTTTAATAAATAAAAAATAATTATTCTGACCTGCACTTAAAATATTAATAAGTTATAAGTTTTCTATTAAAACTACATTTAATTATTTTTAAAAATACAAAAATAAATTAATTCTGAACATAAAATGACTATGGTCAATTCATAACATGATTTATAGAAGATGATACACCAAAATGTCATTCAGAATTATCAATATACCAAAAATATTTTATATACATTTCTAAAAGCATCTAATACTAAAACATATAACATTTTGAAAAGTCTCCATTTAGGGATTAAATTGTATACTTAAAATACTAATTAATTGTTAATTTAAAATGAACTTTTTGTAGCAAAACATTTAAATTATTTATCATCATATTTATCATTTTCTAATATTTGTATATGCGTTTTATTTTAAATACATGTTTTCTATACATTTATTTAGAACAATAAAGCTTAACAAATTAACTTCAGACAACAAAATGGATCAAATTTGACCAGATTTAATAGCTTTTATATTCTACATAGAAGTAGTATGACAAGCGGATGACGTCAGTAACGCCTCATCATGACTCATTAATATTAGATGATGAATATGTCATCCGTTTACAGATTGGTTGAGCTTTTCCACTTGTTCATCATACTGATCATTTCTCATAAAGCCATTAAATAACATGAACTCATTTCATGAAAGACAACACAACTAACCCAGTCGGTAGTGAACGGAGCTCCATTGGCCATTAGCGTTCGGACCTCATCATCGTGACCATTACGAGCCGCTTCTAACAGACGCTTTCCCAGATCCACCAAAGACATCTAGACAGCAAACACAGAGATTAAGAAATACACCAATCAGGGACTTTGGGTTTTTGTTTATTTTAGGGCTGCACAACATCGATATCGCAATGTGATCATTCTATTATAATTATTATAGTCTTATAATTTATAATTTGAATGCGTGTTTGAGGCCTGTGATTGTATAATGATTTAAAAAACACTCAGGCATAAGAAATTGTATCATTTGAAACTTTATTAATGATGAATTTCACTGAATTATCTTTATTTTTATTATTCAATTACTGTACCTGAATACTGTTAGACTCGGAAAACGATAAAACCCTATTCATTTCAATTGTATCTTTTTCTTTATTGTAATTATAGACTGCTTATTAGATTTTCACTCCCACTGCAGAATCCTCCCAATCAATCTAAAATAATAAATTATAAATAAATAATATATTCAAGTCACCTGGTGAAATTGTATTCATATCACAATATATAAAATCACAGAATAACAAAATAATCGGATCGCAGGCCTAGTTTGTTTATATATTGCATTTGCAACTCATGGCTACTTTATGGCAAGAGTGAAATAGATAAAACCATATTACATAATAATAACAATAACTTCATAATTCAATAAGAAATCCACTAAGGGATCAAAAGCTGTGTTATTATATTATTATTATTAATATTTTTTTACATATGCAATTATTTCAGTTTAAAGACAAATTAATGCTTAAAAGAATAGAAATTTCAATTTAAAGACAAATTAATGCTTAAAAGAATAGAAATTAAAGGTACAACTAATAAAAGACAGCATCAATTTGTAATTAGATTAAGCAACCATTTGCATAGAAAGTATTTCACAATTGGAATTCATACTGGAAAACTAAATAGCTGACTACCTCATAGAAGTCAATGACAACCAGTGACCAAGTTGATGCTTGTAGCAATAGAATATTTGCTAATCACTAATGAAATATGTTCTAGTATCTATTTAATAGGAACCAGTAACAAATAATAACAATTTAATAAATAAATACTAGTATCTAATAAGTTCCAGTCCTATATAAATGTACTAGTAACTAAAGATTAAGCACTAGTAGCTTATTAAAAGGTTGGTTTTATATTCACACTTTCACCTTCTTATTATAATTTCAGAAAAGCATTATTTGCTAATTCTAAATAGAGAAATCATGTTAGTAGCCAATGGCTATCAAAGTACAATACAACATTGTTCACAGTCAAATCCAATAGTGCTAATGTTGTTTTGGTAGTTTGTATTCGAATTAGTGTGGTAAACAATAGAGGGTTCGTGTCACAAGTTATAAATAATCTTTATTAGCCATTTAAAGAGACATTCTACCAGAAAAGTACATTTTCACTTACAAAAAATGTGACATGGCCTGACTTTTAAGTTTGTTGTCCTTGACAAATCATACAAAACAAAGCATAAAATCATACAATTCAATGATAGAACTCATCCCTGATCACTGTCAAGCCGCCTAAACTGCAGCTCTGCACAAGTCGTCTGGCCAGAGGAGAATGGTTGTGCCCAACTGAGCTTGGTTTCTCTCAAGGTTTTTTTTTTCCCTTCACTTTTGTCAATTGGTGAAGTTTTGTTCCTCGCCACTGTCGTGCTTGGTTCGGGACTTGTGGAGCTGTGCATTGATGGATTTGCTCCTCAGTGTTTGGACTTTCGGCAGTGAATATTAAACATAACTGAACTGAACTTCAACTCTGAAAACTGGACTGACACCATTTCAATTTACTAGGTCTTCTATGTTAAGCTGCTTTGAAACAATCTACACTGTTTATTTATTTATTTATTTTTATTACCACATCAGCAACTTATGCCTATTTCATGGCAAAATGGATATACATAAAAAATTTACATGATAAAAACAAATTCGTATTACAATAAGAAGTTACTTAACAAATATATAGAATAGAAATAAATACAATTCACACAAAAATATATTCAAAGTTAAATGTGATTTTTCAGTTCCATATTTGATAAATCATTTAGGATTCTTCCTGGTGGTGACACAGTCTACATTGTAAAAGTGCTATAGAAATAAACATGAACAGAATTGTCAGCTTCTCCTCAATCAAATGATGTCACTTCCTCTGAGCCATAGCATGCAATTTATGTTAGATTTAATGCAAATGTGACAGGACTGACCGTAACATGTGGACAATTGTACATTTATTTGTTTTATATATTTGTGGAAATTATTTATAATTTTATGTTTTAAATAATTTGATATAATAACAACTTAAACTTTCTATTTCTGAAGTTTTTTTCTACTTTTTAGCATAACAGAACTATTAAAGCTGTAGGTTCAACTGAGTTGAGGACAAGGTTTGTACATTTGTAGTGTTTTTAATAAAGAAAATAAATCTGAGACCCAAATGAATGACATGTTCCTTTACATAACAACTCACAGAAATCAACCATCAGTCCATTTTAAAATGTTTCGGGTGAACTAATTTTTATTCACTGTATTTGTTTTAATTTCAGGCACAGATAATGTAGGTTTCTGGAAGAATGTCCCTAAAATTCGCTTTATTTTATTGAACGCCAAAGGCTGAATGTTAACGTAACAAACATAAAGCTAACTTTACCTTAAATAAAGGTACTAACGTTGGTAATTTAATTTATTAAGAACTACTATCTAATGGTACTTAATGGGAAGCACACTAGCATGAAAATAGTTACTAGTACGATAAAACGCATATGCTAATACATAATACGAAAATACCTAAACCAAAACAGTGCATGCGCAATCACACAGAGCGAATAATCTCGTCAAATCATAACTCCATAAGAACACACACACAAAAACAAAAGAACCTACAAATTAACCAAAAAATATAACAGTACTCGGTAGGCAAAGTGATATAAAAAGCTTAAAATTGTCTATGCCAAACTCATGTGCCATGTGGAGTCAAATAGAAAGCCGAGCTGAGCACACAGATCCTCCATCTGCGCCATTAAACAATGAGATCTGCGCATAAGAAACTCACCTTTAAAGCCGTTTGTAGACGTCTATTGGGTGTTGTTAAATCTCTATATAGTTATCTCTTCTGTATTTCTGAACTGTCTGAAGATAAACATGTCTGTGTGTTTAAAGCGCATTCGGATATGGCGGCTGCTTTACCCCGGAAATAAAAGTGAAGCTTTAGGACGCAAAAAGTGGACGTGTTTCAAAGCCTAGTCAGCTCCCTGCTTAGGCACCATATTAGGGCCTTCTAGGTATTTGAATACCGTTCAAATAGCCCGTAACATTAAAAAATCTTGACTAATTAAGTAGACAGTGTAATTGATTTTAATACACAGCCTACTATTACTGTATTGAATATAATATAATATAATATAATATAATATAATATAATATAATATAATATAATATAATATAATATAATATAATATAATATAATATAATATAATATAAAATAATAATACTAATAGAATAGAATAGAATATGA
Organism: Danio aesculapii; assembly: GCF_903798145.1. Taxonomy (NCBI): domain Eukaryota; kingdom Metazoa; phylum Chordata; class Actinopteri; order Cypriniformes; family Danionidae; genus Danio; species Danio aesculapii. The sequence goes on from NC_079453.1 coordinate 9,192,506, forward strand.
TAGAAAATTTTAAAATTGTTTTTTGTTTCCGATATAGCTTAGCCTACATGACAAGAAACATTTTTTCAATCATGAAAATAAAACAGTATTGTACAACTTAAATTTTTTTTTTTAGTATTTTAGTATAAAAATAGTGTATTACAATGTGTGAAAATGTGTGAACGTGATTTAGTAATTTTCTTTTACCATGATTTACAGAATTCACCAACTAAAGCATATAATTTAGTGAAACAATATAATTATATAATAATTATAATATAGTAATTTTTACAACATGAATCCTATTAAAGACTTGGTTTTTGTTTCTATGTTTGTTTATATGCTTATATTTATAGCACTTCATTTTTGCATTATTATTTAATACCGCTTGTTTAAATACACTACGAACAGCAGCTACACTAATTATTTTCATTATTCATTATTTCCATCCCAAGTCTCCAGAGATTTTCCAGCGCCATTGATGTGATCCAAGAACTGTGAAGAGATGATGCCAATCATAAAGGACTTCTAGAGGTATCCATAATCTTGGACCAGGCCGTACCCTGAGCAGCTGCTGTGGTGGTCATGGAGGAGTGGAGAGAATGAGACTGAGTTTCTGAAAGACCCCAGTGACAGACGAGTCTCCGCATTGATCCCTTGAGCCAGCCTGAACACCCGCTGGTGACTTACTCACACCTGCACGATAGACATCCAGCGTTCTGCAGCCCCTGGTGCCTAGACTGCAGCTCTGCACAAGAAGTTTGGCCAGCGGAGAAATGGTCATGCCCAATTGAACCTGGTTTCTCTCAAGGTTCTTTCCTTTACTTTTGTGAATGGGTGAAGTTTGTTCCTCGCCACTGTCGCCACTGGCTTGCTTAATATATTATTAGTATAGAAATAGAGATGAAATGAATTGAATTTAAGGTGAACATTGCACCAAAATGTGAATCATTGTAATTAATTATTTTAAAACATTGGCATATTTTCCCTTAAAAAAAATGGTAATTGATGAAACAGTAAAGAGTATTAAACTGTATATATTATAGTAATTACAACTATTTGCTTTCCCAATACTGGGTTGCTGCTGGAACATCATCCGCTGTGTAAAACATATGCTGGAATAGTTGGCAGTTCATTCCGCTGTGAAGATCTTGAAATTGAGACTAAGCCAAAGGAAAATGAATGACTACTCTTTGCTATAGTGCTATAATGCTATATTAATAGTAAATCGGCTAGCATTAACTATAGTGAAATGATAAACTGTAATAAATTCTGTAGTATACTTCCATTTTTACTACAGTAATCTGTTTTGTATTATTATATACCCTGTATAGTTGATAACAGTATAGTATAGGGTCATTTGTTTATATTAATATAGTTGCTGTATTACTATTGCAAATTCAGAATTACCTCAACAGGTTAACACAAGTACTTAACTAAAACGTTACAGCATTTACTACAAATTACTATAGTATTTTTCACGTGGGTTATGAATATGTATAGTCTATATTAGTCAACAAGGCGTTTTGGCCATTAATTAATTAATTTTCCTTCGGCTTAATCCCTTTATTCATCAGGGGTCGCCACAGCGGAATGAACCGCCAACTTATCCACCATATGTTTTACACAGCAGATGGCCTTCCAGCTACAACCCAGTACTGAGAAACATCCATACACACTCACATTCTCACACATACATACACTATGGCCAATTTAGTTCATTCAATTCACCTATAATTCAAACTCCACACAGAAATGCTAACTGGCCCAGCCGGGACTCGAACCAGCGATCTTCTTGCTGTGAGGCGACATCGCTAACCACTGAGTGGCATTTTAGTCATTTAAAATAAACATAATATTTTGTATGCTACACTTCTAAACCTAATTTGCAGCTGCGTAGCATTAGCGAAGTAAACCACAGGAAAAGGGTAATCCATAATCAGCCAAAATCTACTCCGAATTGTAGTAGAGCTAGCACTAACAACACCAAAAAAACAGGTGCACTTGTAACAGACACATTATAATGTTTTTAATAAGTTTGTGTTGTATGTTCTCTCAACTTATAGTGTTCAAAATGAACATATTAAAAACAGAGACATGTTTGTGTTGATTTAGCAGCAAGCTCACTTTAATTGGCATCTGACATTTGTCAAACCAAATGGGGGGAAATTGTGAAAAGCATTAGCATTTTAGCATTTCCGCTCAATACAAAACACCTTAAAAGTGAGATTCCACTTTAACCTAGCAAAATTATGGTATGTGTTAATAATACAATCAATTTGGCAGATAATAATAATATTACAATAAAACATTAGCGTTCAAGCACCCCTTTCCTTAAAAAATGAAATAATTTCAACTGATTTACCTCATGAGCATGACCAATTGAGCAGTTAGGCTTGACAAGGCAGTGAAATACAATAACGCCCTGACAGTTTTCGCACAAATAAGAACTCAGTCATTACAATTGTACTGACATGGTTTAACAAGAAATGCATAACACATAATTTTTTCGAATCAATTCATCAATATCAGATAGTAGAGAATTGGTGAAACCACAGTGGTGTTAAAGGGATAGTTCACCCCAAAAATGAAAACTTCCTCACCATTTACTCACACTCAAGTAGATCCAAACTTTTATGAATTTCTTTCTTCTGTTGCACAAAACAAGATATTCTGAAGAACGTTGGAAACCACTGACATCCATAAAAAAATAATAAAAACATACTATTGAAGTCAAAGGCTGAACATTCTTCGGTATATCTTCATTTGTGTTCAACAGAAGTAAGAAACTCAAACAGGTTTAGACCAAGTGGATGATTAAATGATCATTTTTGAGTGAACTATCCCTTCAAATACAGATTTTGGGCCGGAACTGATAATGGCATAGCAGTGTCTTATAACAGCAGGCTGAAATCCAAGGTGTCAATGCTGGCGATGGGCTCCTTCCAGAAGTTGAAGGTGGAGAACTTTGACAGCAGCTGATCTTCGTCCTCGTCCTGTCGTGGGAAGCTCTTGCCGGACTTCATTTCCTTGGATTTGGGGGCGGAAATGCCCAGGTCTTCCAGCTCCGACAGGTCCAGTGATGGGATTGGCTGCCTCCAGAACAGGAAGGAGTCGAACTGGCTGCTGGTTTTGTCCAACATTTCGATCTGCCAAATCAGAAGAGATTGTGGAATCGATAACTCAGATTTTCATACAAGTTCATACAAGTACAGCGCAATACTCAATTAGATTTAGGGGTATTAAATTATGGAACTATTTATCCCATACAAAAATTTTATAATTCTATTGAATGTATGATTTCGGCGGTTTATTCCGCTGTGGCGACCCCAGATTAATAAAGAGACTGAGCCAAAACAAAAATAAATGAATGAATGTATGATTTCACTTGATTTTATTGTTTTATTTGCTTTGTAATTTCATTTGTGTATTCATCACTTACTTGTAACTGTAATTTAGTATTTGTTTTAACACAATTGTTTTGTCTTTTTATTATTATTATTTAGGCAGAGGCTCTAAATAAGCCTTTCGGGCTTTTGCCTTTTCTTGCACATTATGGCTTATTTTTTCAGTTTTATTCCAATATGTTCTTGTGCAAATAAAAAAAAAACAGAAACAAAAAACGAAAACTTTTGAAAGTGTGTTTCAATGTTTGTTTCTGATAGTCATCTTTACATAAGCTACAAAAATGTTCATTTGTGAAAGAGAGGTAGCATTATTGACATGGTCTGTAAACTTGCATTAGTATTACACCTTGTCCTAACTACACGCGACGATTTCATCGACAAGCAATTTGTCTGTCTCCACAAAACGCGACACAGCATGACAGAAACATTTAAATACCACCCACTGCACTCCCAACGAAATGGTTATAATCTTATTAATACATATTTAACCAATTTGACAAATTGGCTTATGTTGTTGGTTCGCACTTTCAGTTCAGACTTCCATTTGCAAACTGTTTGCTAGTTATAAATATCACAAAAACAAAAACTCACACTGGTAGCATTTAACAATGAATAAAGCCCATAATCAGTACCTGAGGTGATAATTGTTATGGTAGTTTAGGGTGTTATTTTGCCGGGACATCGCGAAAACAGAAATTGTTTCTAAAATAGAAATTTCGTGCATCACTGCAGCAGACGGTTAGGACAAAAATTTAAGATGAAAAAGATAGCTTTTATCACATTTCGCATGTAGTTCGGACACCGTCTGTATACTTGTATGAGCATAGCATCATGTCCTAACTACACGCAACGCGACAAGATTCCATTGACAAGCAATTATTTTTTTTTATTATTTTAATTATTTTCAAGATCTGAGGTGAACTATCTGATTTCGCTTTTAGTATTGCAATAAAAAGTCACAAGGTGTTCAAACTCACATTGGTTGCATTTAACACTGAATAAAGCCCATATTCAGTACCTGAGATGATCATTTACATGGTAGTTTAGGGTGTTGTTTTGACACGATGTCACAGAAATAGAAATGGTTTCTAAAATAAAAATTTTGCACATCACTGCCGCAGATAGTTAGGACAAAAATTAGTTTTAACATGAAAAAGCTTTTATTTTTATGTAATTTGTGCAGATTTATGTAATTTTGAGAATGTTTCAAATTTTTTTTTGCATAAACATACTTATTGAGGATAGTTCCCACAAAAATGAAAACTTGCTGTTAAATATGGTGTAGAAAATGCTGGGTTTCTTGCACAGACTAATTTCACTTCATAAGACCTCAATGTATCATCTGGAGACATGGGTAATAATTTAGTTTTGCCTTCATAATTTTAAATTTATATATAAGCAATATACGAATCGCTAGGACCACAGTTAAAAATATTCGTTAAACAAAATTATGCACTTACTGCTATCCACCTAAACACACACGCACATGGTCATTAACACATGAAAAATCATAATATTTTTATGAATGTTGACAATCAGTTTGAGTTATATGTTTGGTTGTATGTATAGGTGGTTTTATGCAAATATTGTCAATAAACTTTTACACAATTTTTTTAGTTTCTGCAGAAGAAAACAAAAAGTCATCTACATTTTTAAGGTTGAGTCAATTAACAAAAGCATTTTTGGGTGAACTATCCTTTTTATGATCATCCAAACAGAAATATTCCATCAGAATGATTGTGTGCAATGCTGAAATCAACTTTCACAGAATACTTTGCATTGCTTGCCATTTATGAGCTTGTTTACATTTCCACTTAGTGATCTTCCGACTAGCCGGAGATGGGCTGCTATTTCAGTTACCTGCTATTTTCAGGGAAACCCGAGCAATTTACATCTGCAAAACTACTTTCAGATGCAGGTGAAAGGGTAAAACATTGTTATGTAAACAAGTAATAAACATTATCGCAATAACATTAATAAATCAATTATGAACAATAGCTTTAAATTAAAATAGAGTAGGAGTACAAATAATTAGACAGTTGTTGAGCTTTACAGATGTGAACTATTATTATTATGAACTATTATTAACTATTAAATATAAGCTATTAAATATATTATATTAATAAATATACTAATATTTTTATTAAAAATGTATTATTTTTTTGCATTTTAATATTTCATTAAAAGATCATGTTATTATTATTATTATTATGATAAATGAGTAAACTCATTAAAATTTGAGACAATTAAATAAGCATTTTATATTTGCAAAAAAAGTTGTTTGCATATAGCTAAAATGAAAAAATATTTCAAATGAATTAAATTATAAACTGTCCTTTCAGGATTTTGCAAGTCCAATAGTGCTTGAGAGATTAAAAAAAATCTAATTTTTTGGACTATTTTCACAGCAAAACAAGAATTGAAGCATGCATTTCGGATGTATCCTCACAAAAATGTATCATTTATGACTGCAGTTTATTTTTAGATAAATAATTTAAGCACAATTTATTAAATATAAGCTATTCAATATACTTTATTAATAAGTATACTATTTTTTATTTTAAAAAACTGAGACAATTAAATAAGCATTTTATATTTTCAAAAGAAAATTGCTAGTATATAGCTAAAATACAAAATATTACAAATAAATAAAATTATAAAATTGTCCGTCCAGGATTTTGCAAGCCCAATAGTTCTTGAGAGATAAAAAAAAAAAAACATCTTACAAGATTTTTGTGTATTTTCACAGCAAAACTGAAGCATGCATTTTGGATGGATCCTCATAAAAAATTAATTATTTATGGCTGCAGTTTATATTTATATAGATAATTTAAGCACAATATATCAACTATAAGCTATTAAATATATTCTATATTAATAAATATACTATAATTTTTTTAACTTTTTTGCATTTTAATATCTTATTACAAAAGATTATATTATTAATATTAATATTGTTATTAATATGATGATGATTAATAAGTAAATTTATTTAAAAAATTGAGAATTAAATAACCAGTTTACATTTGCAAAAAATACTTGCATACAGCAAAAACGAAAAATAAAACTTATTTCAAATAAATAAAATGATAAAACTGTCCCTCTGGGATTTTGCAAGCCTAATGGTTCTTGAGAGATAAGAAAGACAAATCTTATATAAGATTTTTGTGTATTTTCACAGGAAAACGAGAACTAAAGCCTGCATCTTTTATGTATCCTCAAAAATATTAATCATTTATGGCTGCAGTTTATTTTTAGATATATAATTTATATTTTATGTCCCTGCAAAATCCTAAAGGAGGACTGATAAAATTATATTTTATTATAAAAAGACATATTAATCAGGCTGACGATAAAACCTCATGTTCAGTAACATATGGTGTCTTTTCTTAAGTTATCTAATTATACTAATATATTCTAATTTAATTCAAGACTACAGAACTAACATATACAAACAAAGAAGCATTATGGTTTCGTTACAAAGTAAACACATCCTTTGGGAGCTGATGATCCTTATCTGAAAGCTAAAAGCGCCACCAATTTTAATGAAGCTCTTCTATAGTTAACTGAAATTCATATCACGTCGCGTCGTGATTTAGCTCCGGTCGCACAATGCACGGACGGTAAACGCCCAAATATCAGACAATCACTTGACGAGACCCTTACACGACCACCATAATTAGCCTCGATGTTTTTTTAAGCATTTGACATGCACGTCTATTAAAAGAGAGGCTCTGGGGGCCCCAAAAATAGCGATGGCGCATCTCATGACAAAGCATTTCAGAGATGCTCCAATCAACAGACATTCATTAAAAAGACATTTACTAATAAAAAATACATTTTATTAAAATTAATATACATTTCATTGGCTTGTACATTAAATTAACGTCATTTTAAATGCTTTAAACATTTAATCTTATGTAGAAATATAGCTGAAGACAACAATAATAAACATACCTCTTGTAGGCCTATGTATGTGGTCGCGTTTGTTCTCTTTTAAATGCAAGCTGTTCTGTAATAATTAAGATTTGATGAAGATTGGACGATGCACCCTGTTTAGTTCTCAATCTTCTCGCCGGCTGCTCAATGTGAACCAACCGCGCCCAACATCACTAGTGACTGTAGTGGGAGATTTGCATTCGCCCCGCCCACCTGCTGTGGCAGATTTGAGGGGACCAAGAAGTGGCAGGTGTATAATAATTAGTGGGCGTTGCCGGTCTATTGTGTTGTATTGTATTGCTGCGTTTATGGGGTATGCTGCTTTTGTGGTATCTTTATCGTTTGTGGATCTCGTTTGCATCTGTTGAAAACCCCCATCGGGTTTCTTTAAGTGGAGTGGTCGTCTGTTGTTGGATGAGAGTTGTGCGTGGCGATTGGCTGAGCTCCGCGTCTGTCAGGTCGATTGATCGATCCATGTTTCCACTGAGTGAACGTCCAACATCCTGCACCCGAAATAGAAATATATTGAGGATTTCAGTGGTATATAAATGTAGCTGTTGATCTTTAAAGCAGCTCAGCTAGTAGTGTTTATTTGAATTCTGTGATACATATTCAGTGATACATATTAAAATGTGTACAATGCTTTAGTGAATACAAATAAATAATTATATATATATATATATATATATATATATATATATATATATATATATATATATATATATATATATAATTTATTTATTTATTTATTTGTATTCACTAAAGCCTTGTACACGTTTTAATATGTATATAATGATTAATGGGAGTAAAATAATTTAAAGGTTGTTGCAATGAAATGAGGATTTTACATTTGCAAATAATATTTGCATAGCCAATATGAAATATAGAACTACTACTTAAAATTAATTTAAATTTTAAAACTGTCCCTCCAGGATTTTGCAAGTCAAATGGTGCTTGAGATAAAGAAAACATTTACAATATTTTTTATATAAAGAAAAAGTTATAATGCTTTAGTAAATACAAACAAAAAAATAAATGAACAGGAAAATAATGCATTAAATCAATCTAGTAATTATAATAAATATGAAGTCTGAAGAAAAAGAAACAAACAGGAAGAATACAAAATAATAGGCTATAAAAATGAACAATGTTTGATAAAAATAATTTTAATAAATAAATAACCAAACATTTCCCAGTGCTGGTTTGCAGCTGGAAGGGCATCCGCTGTGTAAAACATATGCTGGATAAGTTGGTGGTTCATTCCACTGTGGCAACTACTGATAAATAAAGGGACTAAGCCGAAAAGAAAATGAATGAATGAATGAATGAATAACCAAACACTGTGATATAAAGAGTAGAAAAATGCAACTATTTAGAAATTGCTCAGTATGAATTGTGTGAATTCTCTGAACAAAGTGGTTGAAATTAAATATTAACAACAAATATATAATAAATTATAATATATAATTATAAATAATAATATATATAAAATTTTATAATAAATTATGGTATATTATTACATACACCCTTTTACTTCTTTGGATAAAGGTTTCTTTACAATCACATCACATTTCAATTATCTGACTTTCTGCAACTGGTCAGAGTGATCTTTATTGTCAGGTACTTTAAACACACATAAACACATCCAAGTTTATATATATATATATATATATATATATATATATATATATATATATATATATATATATATATATATATATATATATATAATTTAGAGTGATCAAATAATTAACTCCCATGCAGCTTTATAAAACACTCTGTTCATTCTGTAATGTTAAACATTTATAAATGTACTTGTACTTATGCTAAAATGTGTATGAAGCACATGAAGCAGTCAGCAAAATAAATAACACAATAAAAAAAGATAGAAATAAAATGGGGTTCTTTAATCTATATAATTGGGATTGCTACAATCGAAAAGTTTTTTTTTAAATATATAAATACACTCACCGGCCACTTTATTAGGTACACCTGGCCAACTACTTGTCAACGCAAATTTCGAACCAATCAATCACGTGGCGGCAACTCAATGCATTTAGGCATGTAGACATGGTGAAGACAATCTGCTGCAGTTCAAACTGAGCATCAGAATGGGGAAGAAAGGTGATTTAAGTGACTCTGAACGTGGCATGGTTGTTGGTGACAGACAGTGCCAGACAAGCTGGTGTGAGTATTTCAGAAACTGCTGATCTACTGGGATTTTCAAGCACAACCATCTCTAGGGTTTACAGTGAACAGTTCGAAAAAGAGAAAATATCCAGTGAGCGGCAGTTCTGTGGGCGCAAATGCCTTGTTGATGCTAGAGGTCAGAGGAGAATGGCCGGACTGGTTCCAGCTGATAGATAGGCCACAGTAACTCAAATAACCACTCGATACAACCGAGGTCAGCAGAAGAGCTTCTCTGAATGCACAACACGTCAAACCTTGAGGCGGATGGGCTTCAGCAGCAGAAGACCACACTGGGTGCCAGTCCTGTCAGCTAAGAACAGGAAACTGAGGCTACAATTCGCACAGGCTGACCAAAATTGGACAATAGAAGATTGGAAATACGCTGCCTGGTCTGATGAGTCTCAATTTCTGGAACAACATTCGGATGGTAGGGTCATAATTTATTGTCAACAACATGAAAGCATGGATCCATCCTGAATTGTATCAACAGTTCAGGCTTGTGGTGGTGGCGTAATGATGTAGGGGATATTTTCTTGGCACACTTTGGGTCCATTAATACGAATTGAGCATCGTGTCAACACCACAGCCTACCTGAGTATTGTTGCTGACCATGTCCATCCCTTTATGACCTCAGTGTACCCATCTTCTGATGGCTACTTCCAGCAGGATAACAAGCCATGTCATTAAGCACGAATCATCTCAGACTGGTTTCTTGAACATGACAATGAGTTCACTGTACTCAAATGGCCTCCAGAGTCACCAGAACTCAATCCAATAGAGCACCTTTGGGATGTGGTAGAACGGGAGATTAACATTATAGATGTGCAACCAACAAATCTGAAGCAACTGCGTGATGCTATCATGTCAATATTAACTAAAATTTCTGAGGAATATTTCCCGTATCTTGTTGAATCTATGCCACAAAGGATTAATACAGTTCTGAAGGCAAAAGGGGGTCCAACCCGGTACTAGTATAGTGTACCTAAAAAAGTGGCCAGTGAGTGTAAATTGTACTTAGTAGTGTATCTAGAGCTGATTATACATTTTGACAGATTTTGAATAATGACGCCAATTCCATAGACTGTGTTCAAACAAATTTACTCAACTTCGAACTTGTATGCTATTTATATATTTAATTATTTATTTAAATATTTAGTTTTGTTAGTCAGTTAATTAGGTAGTTAAAAGGCTTTAGTTTATACAGGATCTGCATTTTCATCCTCCAACCACCAGATGCCACTAAATCCCTAATAATTATTTGCACGCTGTTCTTCTTAAAATATCAAAACACAATTTACAGCAGCTTTTTAACCTAAATGACTAAGCAAAACCCTTCGTCAGCATACAGCAAAAAAATCGATGGGTTATAAACATTATAACAGCTTCCGACATGACGTCAGTGTTTACAAACACTGGCACCGGAAGTGAGACAGGCAAAAACAAGATTACGGAAAGAGTGGCGAGAAAGAGAGAGCGAGAGAGCGAGAGAGGGAGACGTGTGTATGTATCAGCAGGACAGAGACAGCAAAAACCTCCGTATATCAGACAAACACTCAGTGCTTTACTGTAACTGTGTTTTACAGTGTATTTATTAAGGATAAAGAAAACATTGAGAGAAAACTCCACCTCAGAATCGTCGCTATGGTAAGTTGCTGCTGCTGCTGTAAGTAATGCAGGTTAAACTGCTGACTCTACGTTAACTCTTTAAGATTGTTAGTATACACTATTATGCTTACAAACGCATATAATACACTGACCAAAAGTTGATTTCATAATGTCAATATATCGTCATATAGATCTCTTAATGTTCTGATATTTCGCAATCCATGTTGACAGTTTGAATATTACCTGCAATGTTTATGTTGTAGTATGACGACAGCAGTTGCTCATTTGCAGCCGTTTTTAACTAGTTTCATAGTTGAATAAATCATAAAGTTATTTAACCTCCAGAGCTTCACACTTCAGTGATCAGGTGAAAAATAACCCTAGGGTTTTCGAGCATATGTAATGATTCATTAAATTAGTTTGCCAAACCAAATATTTATAAATTTGGGCCTTCTATTCAGTGTTGCAAAATATTGCATTTTTGTTTTGTAATTTAGACCTGTCATGTTCATTCATTTTGTTCTGATAATTAACTGTCAACTAACATCTGTGTCTGTCGTTGTGTACTTTATATGTTTTAGTTGAAAACATAATTAAATATGCTTGTATGTTTTTAAATCCTTTTATATTCAAAACTTGGGTGAAGTCTTATATTATATTAATATTAATTTATAATATTATACCATTAATTTGTTTTCGTTTTTTTAGCGCAGAAAACCAAATCATAATATAATATAATATATATAATATACTATAATATAATATAGTATAAATTAATATAGTATACTAAAATATAAAATAAAATAATATACAATTTAAATAATATAAAATAAAATATTATAATAATATTATAATAAATTATAATAAATTACTATAATGTAATATAATATAATGTAAAATAATATAATGTAATATAATATAGTATAATATAATATAAAATACTATGATATAATATAGTATAAAATAATATAGTATACTATAATATAAAATAAAATAATATAAAATTTAAATAATATAATATAAAATAAAATATTATAATATAAATTAATAAAATGTAATATAATATAATGTAAAATAAAATAATATAATGTAATATAATATAATATACTATAATATAATATATTATAAAATAATATAGTATACTATAATATAAAATAAAATAATATAAAATTTAAATAATATAATATAAAATAAAATATAATATAAATTAATATAATGTAATATAAAATAATATAATATAATGTAAAATAAAATAATATAATGTAATATAATATAATGTAAAATAATATATTGTAATTTAAAATAATATAATATAAAAAATAATACAATATAATATAAAATAATATAATATAATATAAAATAATACAATATAATATAATATATTATAAATTAATGTAATATAAAATTAAAATAATATAAAATTAAAATAATAAAATATAATAAAATATAATATAATGTAATATAATATAAATTAATATAATGGAATATAATATAACATAATGTAATGTAATATAATATAATATAATATAATATAATATAATGAATTATGAGAAAAACGCTTTGAGTCTCTTTGTCTACTTACAGGATTAAGTTTTTATTTTTTACTGCCTACATTCAGATTAGTTTGCTCAAAAAATAAACTTTTGTCATCATTTACTCACCCTTTATTTGTTTAAAACCTTGAACAAAAAAAAGATGTTTTAAAGAAAGTTGAAACCTGTAACCACTGACTTCCATAGTATTTGTTTTTCTACAACGGAAGTCAATAGTTACCGCTTTCCAGCTTTCTTCAAAATCTCTTCTTTTGTGTTCAACAGAAGAAAGAAGTGGAACCACTTGAGGGTGAGTAAATAATGAGCAAACGTTTAATTTTTGTGTGAACTAACCCTTGAAATCCAGTGGCTGTTATACTAATGTACACATTTTTATAAATCTTTGATTGACAAGCTTAAACGTTGCTCATTTCAAAACTTCACCACATAGTTATCATGGCTATCTCCTATAATTGCTATTATCCAGTAACTGTGACAGGCCTATTGTAGATGTGTAGTCAGTAAATGCCGACATGCTTTGTGTGCGTCCACAGAAAGCCTCCCTGTGACTCAGCTCTTCGCAGAATTGAGAAACTAAAATCAAGACAGAGGTGTGGTGAAAAAGAAAAACGCCTCTCCAACAGTTTTGTGCTCCGCATACCAGTGATGGATGTGGCATGAAGGCAAGGAAGTACTGCAGTTTTAACTTATGAAGGAACTCTTATAATATTTCAAGCTTTTTGGCACAAGCGCTTTTAATAAGAAACCAAATAAGTGACTCCTACAGAAATCTCCGGAACATGAAGTAAGGTTTATTTGTACAGAAAGTAAACACTCACTGCCAGATCTTGCTCTTATTTATTTTATAAGCAACTAAAAAAGACTTTTGAATCTGTATTTTTGCTATTTTAACTTCAATTTAATAGTCTCTGAGCTGTCAGGTCATGGCAGATTCTTGCGCAGACACCATTGACGGTGAGATTAAAGGCTTTTCTGAAGGACAGCAGTTAAATATTACTAAAAATGAGGACTTGGAGCAAGCTAAACCACAAAAAGAGGCCATCCCCAACACTGAGGAATCCTCTGCAAGTGTTTCTCAAATAAAAGATGACCTTGCATCATGTAAAGATCCTCCTACAACCATAGCTTCTCTTGAAGACGACGCAAAAGCAGCTTCATCTGCATCGGTGACCAGTAAAAGCCAAGATGAATCAGAAGTCATCAACAGCCAATCCTACACGCCCAGCCAATCAGAAGCGACGCCCAGTTTCTCCATGGCCAGTCTGGAGTTTTCCGAGGAGACCAATGGTGTTCCTCTGGATGGGCCGGTGAGCTCGGTTAAATCTGCTCGGGATGGAAACCAAGTCCCCGTTCAGGAAAATGAAGGGGCCGTTGCTGGGGCCATGAGGCCTGCAGAGCCGAGCATGCCGGCGTATTATTTTGTCAAGTGGATTACCTGGAAGGAGAAGAAGACTGCTGTAATCACGCAGAGCGAGAACGGACCCTGCCCTCTGATCGCCATCATGAACATCCTGCTGCTGCGCTGGAAGGTAAAGCCATTTAGGTTGACCTGCTCATCATCATTGACAAGCTGTTGAGTTGAAACATATGGTGCAAAACAAACATGTTGGATGGTGTTTGCTTAGGTTAGGAAGAGTTAAATTACACTTTTTTTAAATGAATAATTTTAAAATTGACCTTATTTTAAATTAAGCATGTTATTTGTCCTTTACTGATTCTTTTACTGATGTGAAAGATGCCACAAATTGAAAAAGTAATTGTTTTATTGTATGTATATCTTATGCTATATATAGTTAACGTCAGAATTATTAAGAATTATTTGATTTTCTGGGGAGTCAAACACTATTCTGAAGCAGAAATGAAATAATCACAGTATAATAATAAAAATAACACCATCATTATAAGTAAATAATCATATAATGTACAATTAATCATTAAGCTACAAACGTTTCATTTATTGTGCCCAAATGGCTTAAAATTGCTTCAAATTCTCACAGTCAGGTCTTAAAAACACACGCAAATGATAAACTTTCACTCTAAGGTTAAAATATCAAATGACTCCACTGTGTTGTTAACTGTAATGTCTGGTCAACTATAACTATAATCCCAACTACATTGCAGATACCTTCAATGTGATTATTGCAGACTTGCACATTGCATTGTATTATCGATGCTGAAACTATATATTGTGCTGCCCTAATATATATATATATATATATATATATATATATATATATATATATATATATATATATATATATATATATATATATATATATATGCACACACACACTTTTTTTTTGCCTGATGAATTTTAACTTTAAACCAAAACATACGGTACGTTTCTGTCACTGTTAAAAAATGATGGATTATTATAATAGAATAATATTTAGAAGATAACATTATTGAATAAAAAAAGTTTCTACTACAAGATTTATACCTATAGATAGAAATGAGTTGGTAAATAAAAAAGAATTTCATATTTTTATTTAGAATAAATGCATTAAATTTAATTACAATTAACAGTAAACTGTGTATAATGTTACATAGCAAAAAAATACTATAGATGAAACTTTTTATAAATAAATGTTCTTTTAAAAACATCTACCCCTAACTTGAACAGTAGTGCATGCATATATAAAATTGTAATATACTTCTTCAATTTTCTAATATATACTGAAAAATCCAATTGCTCTGCAACAATTTAACAGATATTTAGCTAAACTTCAAAACTTCATTGGCCTAGTAATAGATTCATAGTTCTCCTTATCTGTTCCTGTGTGTTACTGTGTAAACACGATTTCAGCTTACAGTATAACACTGATAACACATTCAGGAAAAAGAAAAACTGTTGTGACATTTTTCAGAGAAAAAAAAGTAGTTAAGGGTGTGTCCTGACTAAAAGCAGAAGTTTTGTGTGTGAATTTCAAGTGCACAAATTGTTTACACTGTAAATCTTTTACATTGTTTTCACATTTAAATTAAATTATTTGACTGTAAAAATTTCTTTCTTTTTTTTTTAAGTACACAATATATTGTACAACTACAGGTTAACTGTACATATTTGACTACTTTACTGTCCACTGTGTCAACACCTTAACTTGCTGATTTAACTGCAATATAATAAAGCTGCCTTGGAATGATAATTATTATACTATACAAAGTATTACTATAAAAATAAACTTGAATTGAATAAAAAGCAATTAGTTACTTGATTTTAATAAAAGTAAGTAAACGCGTTACCTTAAAAGTGGCTAATTGACTTCACTTAAAAAAGTGAATACACCCATTATAATTTTAAAGTTGAGATAACTTAATTTTTATAATTATGCTCATAGTTTGTTTACTTAATAAATTTAAGGCAGTATGTTTACTCAATTTTTTAAAGTCAGGTCAACTAATCACTTTAAAACAATGGGTTTACTCACTTTTTAAAGAAAGGTCAACTATATGCTTTTACTTTGCATGCACTAAAAAATGATTGCTTCCACACAATTCTTTCATGTTGTTCCAACACAAATTAAATTAACTTAATTATCTTTACAAATTCAAGTGGATTGAACATAAAAAAACTTAAGAATTGTGTTGTTTCAACTCATTGTAAATAAGTAGTTTGAACAAGCGGCAGAACTCATTATTTTTAGTTGACTGTGAAAAATGCTGGCTTCCACACAATCAATTTGTGTTGGGACAACATTAAGGAATTAAGTTAACATTATTAGTTTTTACAAATTTAAGTGGATTGAACATAAAACATTTATACTTCTCTTGTCGTCGATCCCAGTTGTAAAAACAAAAAATAATAACTTGACTTCTAGTTGATCATTTGGAAAAGTGACAGAAGGCCGATTTTTCTGATGTTGAACTGCATCCCAATCATCACAAATACTGCAGAAGATTTATTGGAACCTGCATCGACCCAAGATTCTCAGAGAAATCTGTCAGGTTTGGTGAAGAAAAAATTCAGTATCCTCCATTCAGTATGGGGGCATGCGAGAGATCTGCAGAGTGGATGACAACATCAACAGTCTGCATATCAAGACAGGAGAGGGCAAATTCTTCAGCAGGATAGCGCTCCTTCTCATACTTCAGCCTCCACATCAAAGTTCCTGAAAGCAAAGAACGTCAAGGTGCTCCAGGATTGGCCAGCCCAGTCACCAGACATGAACATTATTGAGCATGTCTAGGAAAATCAAGGAGGAGGCATTGAAGATGAATCCAAAGAGTCTTGACGAACTCTGGGAGTCCTACAAGAACGCTTTCTTTGCCATTCCGGATGACTTTATTAATAAGTTATTTGAGTCATTGCAGAGATGTATGGATGCAGTCCTCCAAGCTCATGGGAGTCAAACACAATATTCATTCTTCTTCCACTGCACCATGACTTTATATTCTATACTGTACATTATTTCTGTTATGTGACAAGACTTTTGTCTAAGCAAAGTCAGACCTTACTGTTCTAAATATATAAATAAAAGTTAAGACATGATCATAGTTTATTTTGGTAGAATAAGCGTAATCTAGAGCCCTTTGCCTTTCATATAAGCCACTTCTGATACCAAATGATCAACTAGAAGTCAAGTTATTTTTTGTTGTTACTAAAACTTGGATAGGTGACAAAACGTTTGTCAGGCAAGTTGTCTTAACAAAATCTCAAGAACTGTGTTGTTTCAGCTCATTTTACATAAGTAGTTTGAACAAGCAACAAAAAGTGCATGTATCCTTGTGACCAATAATATGAAGTCTGTGTTTATTGTTCAGGTGAAGCTGCCAGCTCAGACAGAAGTGGTCACCACAGAAGAACTGATGGCTCACCTCGGTAAGATGTTTTACAGCTCTAAACATGCAGTATCTATTTCCCATTACAGTAAAGCATGAGTTACAGCATGACTCTCTTACTAATGCACTGGATTGAATTAAGGAGCTGTACTGGTAATGGCTGGAAACAGATGGCTGCTGTGGTCACTGTGTGAAAACATTTGTGTTTCAGTCCCAATAATGGCACCTCAATCACGGATTATACCATTAAGTCTCTGCCCTTTGTGTAAGTAGTTATTTAGCAGCTGCTTTGTTCAAGGACGCGGCGGTAATACCTTTCGACCCTACGGTGGGTTGAATCTTTTACTCGTCCAGGGGCCAGATTTACTAACAGCTTGTTTCAATGCAAACAATTAAACGGCACCTAAAAACGACTGTAAAGATATGCGGTGAAAAAGGTGTGGAGAGTCATTCTTGTGGCTGATTTTATCTCATTATTTACTCACATTCTAATCTTTTATAAATTTCTTTCTTCTGTTGAACACAAAATAAGATTTTGGAGAATGTTGGGGAAATAGCAGCATTGATATCTGTAGTTGGAATAAAATATACTATGGAATAGGGCTGAACGATATATTGTTTAAGCATCGATGTGTGTATATGCAATAGTCACATCCCATAATTACATTATTTATGAAAGATTAAAAGATAAAGATATTATTAAATATATTTATTTTTGATTATCCATACAATGATGACCGTGCTATATTACGATCTAAGCTCAAAGTCTAAAGCTCATGACGCAAAAGCATTAAGGGCCTGTCCGAATCTACTTATTTTAAGGATGGAAAAATACAGTTTTACGCCCTGGCGCATGGTCTAACAGGGTTGTGCTTATTCTCTTAATGAGTTTTGGGTGTGTTTTGAAAATACAGTGCATTTCACCAATCAGAGTCACATCTCGCATTCCCCTTAAGAGTCAGTTGCTTCACGCCATGGCACATTTGCTATTTACATGATGGACTTTGTAAGTGGAAAAACTGAACACTTCACTGGTGAGAAAACAGTTGAACAGACTGTTGGATAAATTAATTTTATTCATTTCCATATATTCTATTTATATTCTTTTTATATATGTATACTTTTAAAGGAACCCTAAGTTAAAGGTAAATGCATGTGCTTCTTGATATAATCACATGCTCAACTGTAGTTTCAGTCAGTTGAATGGTTGGAATGTGCCAGTTGCAAGAATATTGTGCTGACAATGATTTGATTATATGATCAATAGGTTTCTACCAAACACGCTGTTTAGACCAGGGGTCAGGAACCTTTTTTCAGCAAAGAGCCATTTCGAATTTTTTTTCAAATGCATTTTTTTAAAGAGCCATTAGGGATATATATGAAGCATCAAATGTTATGCAAGCCCATGTATTATTAAAGGACAATTTGTAGAATTTCTTTCTTTTCACCACTCATGAACGTTGTTTGAATTTTATGGCGCAAGGTTACCATCGAAATGTAAATGGCATGCCTTTTATTGGTGTCGTGATTCAAGTTAGTCCACAGCGCATTGGTTGAAACGTCCTTTTATTCTTATTCATTTTGCTGTAAAAATATACAATAAAAAGGTAAATTTAATCGTATTTTCAAAAGGAAACTGATTTTTAGTGACAGTTTAAATTTTTCATTGAAGGGAGACAGCTGGAGAGCCACATATTTTTGGTCAAAGAGCCACATGTGGCTCCCGAGCCATAGATTCCCTACCCCTGGTTTAGACCAATGATTAAAGACAATACTTCATCTGTATGCCTGTATATAAACTGGACTCAAAGGACTGCCCTTGGAGCAACCAAAACGGAACCTCTTGTGTTCCTTCTGTATTCTTTTGCTGCAAGAACATTAAATCTTTTATAATGAATCTTCCTGAGTCTTGGAATAATTTTTTTATCCTGACACAGACCATCAGTATCGCGAGGATAAAAAACGAGCCTCCTCCATTCAGCCTCTTTACTTTCTCTTTACTTTACTTTTACTCTTTACTTTACTCCTTTACTTTCGTGGATAAGGAAACGGTATTTCATCCATTGAAAATCCACTAGCCTACATATTTAATTTCGTTTGTTAAGCACAAAGATTTGTTTCAAAACTATATCTAAATTCAGTTCTAATTTCCAGCAAACAATAATAATGTAGTGTTGTCAAAAAACTGATTTATATCCAAACACACATCCTGTTGTTATGCCCCATATGGTCCAAAACCCGACAGGTGGACAAATCTAAGCTTGTTTTTATTAAAACAAATATAAATATGCGTATAATGAATAATACTGCTAATAATAATAACATTATGCAAATGCAAATTGTCATAAACAACCTGAAAAGCCCCCTGAGGCGAAGAAGGCATGGAGGCTTTTATATTCATGTAGAAAATAATAATTTTTGTTATGTTTTAATCCTTGAATTTTTTTCATATGTAAAGATATTTGTGTATTGCTGTAAATGGTGTGTATTAAGCAATGTGTAAGCGTTTGGACCAGCATAGGCGCATAACTAACGCACTCTGCGCTGGACTTTAGATCAGCTTTTACTTGGTCAATGGCGTGGTCTATTTCAGTTCCTCAAAATAGCAACGCACCAACAATGCGCCTTAACACACCTACTTTTTAGACTGGAACACTCATGAGTCCACAAAGTGGCGCAAATGGATTTGCTATTTAAACAACGTGGCACAAAACGTGAGAATTACTGCTGCACTGGTCTGAAAATAACAACAAATAGTCTTGTGCCTCATTTCGCCGGGTGTATGATAGGGCCCTTGCTGTTTATCTTGCTTGTAATTTATTAACATTTATGCAGATAAATTATAAAATAGAGCTATTTAAGACGTCTAGTTAAATGAAATTCATATCGCAGTAATACAAAATATCGCAATGCCAGATTTTTCTAATATCGTGCAGCCCTACTATAGAAGTCAATGGCTCATTCTTCAGAATATCTTCTTTTGTGTTCAACAGAAGAAACTCATCTTTTCGTCTTTGGTTGAACTGTCGCTATAAATGGAGATTGCATGGGTGGAAAGTGTTTAAAATGAATCATGCATATTGATCAATTTGCACAATAAGGAGACTGTTGTACTTTTGGTATAAAAAAGTTAGCACACACTATGAAAATTGAAGGCAAAAATACATGTATCAATACTGGGGCTTATCTATTTAACACATAAAATTAAAAACTTATCTGTAAAAAAAGGGAAAATATGTGAATGATGATAAATGATGAGGATATTTTAATTTTTGGGTGAACTATCCCTTAGATTAGTCTGCACATAATGAAATTTATTACATTTAATTAATTAGAAATTTATAACATGCCAAACCTGATTGTTTTTTTTTATTTATTCATATAAAGTAAATCATTAAATTCTGTTCTCTAGCAAGAAAAATTGTACAGCTTTTTAAAAAATGAATGGAGGAAAAACACTTAAACTGCCATAACGCACTACAAAGGTTGTTTGACGTCAATTTACTGGAATTTGTTCTATTATTTAGTGAGTCTTGCCCATTTTGTGCTTGACATGGCTGTGATAGTTGCTGTAAAAGCACAGAGAAATAATTTACACAGTCATAAGAAACACACACAGAACTCTACACTGCCATTTGCATTTTATGGATTGCTCTCTTATGCTAATTTGCCCTATTAGGGAGTTTGGTCCTTGTTGTTCAACCACAACTCCTCATTTCAGCTGTGGGTGCAGGGTTGCTTTTACACAAGAGATACTGAAAAAAAGTCTGAAAATGCTTGCACCTAAGTCACGTGTAAAGACTAACATTTCAGTTTAAAGAACCATAAAGTTTTACATTCCTGATTTAAAAATGTCTATTAACCTGGTGTCAGTACAAAATGTAAAATATAATATTCATATTTATATTCTTACACCTCTTAAATGCACTGATATTCAGACAATTTAAAGGGACAGTTCACCTAAAAATGAAAAGTGTCATCATTTACTTGCCATTCAATTGTCTCACTCGTTAAACACAAAAGAAGATATTTTGAAAAATGTTGGAAAGTAGTAGCCATTAACTTCTATAGTAGTTGTTTTTCCCACAAAAGTAAAAAAAATAAAGGTTTGCTACCACTTGAGGCTGAGTAAATAGTGAGTAAATGAAAATTGTCACCATTTAATCACCATTCAAATACACTCACTGGCTACTTTATTAGGTACACCTGTACAACTGCTCGTTAACGGAAATTTCTAATCAGCCAATCACGTGGCAGCAACTCAATGCATTAAGGCATGTAGACATGGTCAAGACGATCTGCTGCAGTTCAACACAAGCATCAGAATGAGGAAGAAAGATGATTTAAGTGACTTTGAACGTGGCTTGGTTGTTAGTGCCAGACGAGCTGGTTTGAGTATTTCAGGAACTGCTGATCTACTGGGATTTTCAAGCACAACCATCTCTAGGATTTAAAGAGAATGGTCCGAAAAAGAGTAAATATCCAGTGAGTGGCAGTTCTGTGGGCGCAAATGCCTTGTTAAAGTCAGAGGAGCATGGCCAGACTGGGTCAAGCTGCAAGAAAGGCAACAGTAACACAAATAACCACTCGTTACAACCGAGGTCTGCAGAAGAGCATCTCTGAATGCACAACATGTTCGCAGCAGAAGACCACACCGGGTGCCACTCCTGTCAGCTAAGAACAGGAAACTGAGGCTACAATTTGCCCAGGCTGACCAAATTTGCACAATAGAAGATTGGAAAAACGTTGCCTGGTCTGATGAGTCTCGATTTCTGCTGCGACATTCAGATGGTAGGGTCAGAATTTGGCGTCAACAACATGAAAGCATGGATCCATCCTGCCTCGTGTCAACGATTCAGACTGGTGATGGTGGTGTAATGATGTGGGGGATATTTTCTTGGCACACTTTGGATACACATTAGTACCAATTGAGCATCTTGTCAATGCCACAGCCTACCTATAGTATTGTTGCTGACCATGTTCATCCCTTTATGACCACAGTGTCGCCATCTTCTGATGGCTACTTCCAGCAGGATAACATGCCATATCATAAAGCGCGAATCATCTCAGACTGGTTTCTTGAACATGATAATGAGTTCATTGTACTCAAATGGCCTCCACAGTCACCAGAACCCAATCCAATAGAGCCTCTTTAAGGATGTGGTGGAACAGGAGGTTCGCATCATGGATGTGCAGCCGACAAATCTGCAGCAACTGCATGATGCTATCATGTCAATATGGACCACAATCTCTGAAGACTATTTCCAGTACTTTGTTGAATCTATGCCACGAAAGATTAAGGTAGTTCTGAAGGCAAAAGGGGTCCAACCCAGGTGTACCTAATAAAGTGACCGGTGAGTGTGTGTCATTCTTGTTAAACACAAAGGAAGATATTGTGAAAAATGTTGGAATCTGGTAACATTAACTTCCATAGTATTTGTTTTTCCCACAACATTAAAAAGTTATGGTTCGTAAGCTCTTGAGCCTGAGTAAATAGTGAGTAAATCTTTATTTTTGGGTGAACTATCCCTTTAAGTGTGACTAAACAATTTTTGGAGCTACTGTGTATCTCGTTTTTATTAATTCATAGCTGGAAAGATTAGTATCTGAGGATATTATTATGTAGTTGAGTGATTGAGACATAAAGCAGAAGTGCTTTGGCAAACTATACGAATATGCAGTCAATTCACAAAGCGATATCAATCTAAAAGCGCGATTGTGTTTTGTGGTTTCAGGTGAATGTGTGCTGTCCATCAAGCCCAGAGAGAAAGCGGAGGGCATGGAGCTCAATTTCCAGCAGGTAAAGAGCCTTGTGGGAGAACGAGTGTAACAGGCACAGATCTATAGCACATATGTCTGATGGATTTGATTAGCATGTTAAGCTGGAAACCTACAAGCAGACACTGTGGAAGAGGCCTTCAGTCTGTGAATGAACGCTTGTGATGCTTCATTAACAATTCCAATGATTACAGTGTGTGTTTGTGCTTAGCAAGATGCTCAAATTCAAAGCATCCTTTTGTTTGTTTGTTTACTGTTGCCTTTTTTTCATGAATTTTTATTTTCACTTGATTGGAAAATAGATTCGATGGAATAATTCAAGCTCATCGTTTAAGCGGTTTCTGAAATGGCTGTAGTGTGCACACTTCAGTTCTTCTTAATATTATTTAAAAATATACAGTCGAAGTCAGAATTATTAGCCCCCCTGTTTATTTTTCCCCCCAATTTTCTGTTTAACGGAGAGAAGATTTTTTCAACACATTTTGAAACATGTTTTAATAACTCATCTCTAATAACTGATTTATTTTATCTTTGCCATGATGACAGTAAATAATATTTGATAGATATTTTCAAGACACTTCTATACAGCTTAAAGTGACATTTAAAGGCTTAACTGGGTTAATTAGGTTAACTAGGCAGGTTAGGGTAATTAGGCAGGTTAGTTTATAATGATGGTTTGTTCTGTAGACTATCGAAACAAAATATGGCTTAAAGGGGCTAATAATTTTGACCATAAAATGGATTTTAAAAAATTAAGAACAACTTTTATTCTAGCCAAAATAAAACAAACAACTTTCTCCAGAAGAAAAAATATAATCAGACATACTGTGGAAATTTCCTTGCTCCATTAACATCATTTGGGAAATATAAAAAAAAATAATAATAATTCAAAGGGGGGCTAATAATTCTGACTTCAACTGTATAATAATAATGATACATTTTATTTATGTACGCTTTTCTTAAACTCAAAGTGCCACAAGATATACAATAATAAATAAAAAATGCAGAGAATTACAAGCTTGCATAAAATCCCTGAAAGAAGCCAGAAGTCACATCGCAATAATAAAACAATAAAGAAGAATAAATAAGCAAAATATTACAAATAGTATAAAAGTGACAATGATGATCACAAATTAAATGCTTTGCTAAAAAGATGTGTCATATATAGTCTGCAGTTGGCTTGTTTTAAGAACTGGAAAAATAGAAATAGTTTCTGTGTTGTTGTTGTTTTGGAAGATTTAAGTGTATTTATTCAGCAGGCATGTCATTAATTTGTTAAAAAAAATGATGGTAAGGCTTTTACAATGTTACAAAAGAGTTGTGTTTTAATGAATGCTGTGCTTTTGGACTTTCTGCTTATTAAATATTAATGAAACATTCATTGGTTTCCACAAAAATATTATGCAACCGTTTGAAAAATAAAAGCCAAATAAATGGTAAACATAAAAAGTATTATCGACTCATCATCGACTTTGAAATATTAGAAAACAAAACAAATATAATCAATTATTCCAGACAAAATATTTAATGTTTTCCACAAAAATATTAGGCAAATAAACTGTTTAAATAAAAAAAATATATATAAAAATATTTCACAATTTTACTTTTTGATCAAATTAAGGCCACCCTGGTGAACATAAAAAATATATCGACTCAAACGTTTGATTGGTTTATTTTAAAAAAGAAGACTAAAACAGATTTCACAAAATTCACTATTTCACATTATTTCTGTTTTACTGTATGTTTAATACAATAAATGCCGTCCTGGTGGACATAAAACGTATTATCAACTTTATTATCAACTTAAACTTTTGAATATTTTTGCAAATATAATCAAATATTCCTGAAAATATAAATTATTTTGTGATTTCCTCAAAAATCTAAATTAAATAATAAAATTATCAACTCAAACTTTTGAGTAGTTTTTCTTCGGTTTACCGTCTCATCCGAAAGACGGTACTCACTGAGAGTACAGTGTCCTCTTCGCTATACTCGGGCATTAGGACTCAAACAGACCGCAGGTTGAGCGCCCCCTGCTGGCCTCTCTAACACCACTTCTAACAGCAACCTAGTTTTCCCATGTGGTCTCCCATTCAGGTACTGACCAGGCTCAGCCCTGCTTAGCTTCAGTGAATAATCGGTCTTGGGATGCAGTGTGATATGACTGTAGCTTTGGTCAACTATAGACAGAATACACAGTGTTGTGTGATAAATACAAGTCTTTCTTCCTCTTATCCAAGTTTCCATTTATACAACTTTTTTCCACTTGACCTAAAAAACGGTGGCGTCAACAACACGACCATGATAAATAACCCTGAAACCACCACTCACAGCATTTTCAGACTTTATCTTTGAACATATTTCTCATTCCTCTCACAGAACATGAGCGACGCGATGGCCGTGCTGCCAAAGTTGTCGACGGGTCTGGATGTGAACGTGCGTTTCACTGGCGTGTCTGATTTCGAGTACACGCCTGAATGCATCGTCTTTGATTTGCTCGACGTCCCGCTTTACCACGGCTGGCTCGTCGACCCGCAGGTACGTCAGCAAAACAGTGTGAATTTATGTATGCATTCAGGACTAAACACTCAATCACTCCATTGTTCTCCAGAGTCCTGAGGTAGTATCTGCAGTCGGCAAACTCAGCTACAACCAGCTTGTGGAGAAGATCATTGAGTTCAAGCACTCGACAGACAGCAGTCAAGTCAGCGAAGGTACATTATGTCCAGTTTCAACATATAAGAGGCCTATTATGCTTTTCCACATTTCAGAGATCATAATAGTGCAGGAAGAAATAGTTTTGAATGTCCTGATATTAGTCATCAGTAATTCCAGTCTTACTTCTGACAAAAACCTGTGCATGTAAGTCAGTAATAGTTTAGTGTGGGGGAACCAACAGTTTTAACCCAAAAATGACCAGTCTGTCAGATGAAAAAGGCTAGAGTCAGAGATTCAATCAAAGAGCGCTTACTGAAGATAGTTTGCATTTTCATAAAGCAGAAGCCAGCTTCAACACTCGCATAGTAGTTTGTAAGCCGCTCTGCTTACAATCTCAAAACAACAATTATACTCTAACATAACGTCACTAACTGTGTCAAACATATAGGTGAAGTCAAAATTATTAAACCCCTTGAATTATTAGCCCCCGTTTATTTTTTTTTCCCCATGTTTTTTTAACAGAGAGCTGATTTTTTCAACACATTTCTAAACATAATAGTTTTAATAACTCATTTCTAATAACTGATTTATTTTATCTTTGCCATGATGACAGAAAATAATATTTTATAGATATTTTTCAAGATACTTCTATACAGCTTAAAGTGACATATAAAGGCTTAATTAGGTTAAATGGGCAGGTTAGGGTAATTAGGCAAGTTATTGTATAATGATGGTTTGTTCTGTAGACTATCGAAAAAACATATAGCTTAAAGGGGCTAATAATTTTGACCTTAATTGGATTTAAAAAAAAAATAAAAACAGCTTTTATTCTTGCTGAAATAAAACAAATAAACTTTCTCCAGAAAAAAAAATATTATCAGACATCCTGTGAAAATTTCCTTGCTCCGTTAACATAATTTGGGAAATGTTTAAAAAATAAAAACAAATTCAAAGGGGGGGATAATTCTGACTTCAACTGTATAGGTGTTTTAACCTGATTAAAACACAGATAGACTTGGAAAATGTCCATTTTTATATTAGAATATCTGTCTGTGGTCTTTATTGGCTGCTCATAAATAATGGCAACATTGCAGTTGGGCTGGAGGAGTTTGGTTTATATTGTTGATTCGATTGTTGAATATGTTTCCGAAGGCTGTATGGTTATGGTAAAACTGATGAGTTATTACTGTTTATATCACTGTATTTATGTGTGCTGAGGAAGTCCTGCAGAACTTAAAATAAGATAAGAAAGTGGTTGTTTGGTTTTCTAAAATTTAATCACAACTGGGGTTAGGTATGTTTTTTTCTTTTTTTTTTTTTTCTTTTTTTTACAATACCTGTACCAAATTGATACTTTTCAAAAAGATCCATATAAATAATTTGATAAATCATTGTCTTCTGCTATCTTCATTAGTTTCAATGCACAGACTTCTTTACAACACATAAAAAAACCTACCTTTTTTCGGTTTTAAAATTTGACATTTTTCGGTTTTAAAACCTTGACTTTTCCAAACTGCGATTAAACCTTGAAACCGGTTATTGTGCCATGCCTATTCAGGTCATCATAAACATCTCTGGCTCGACACACTTTAAGGTGCAGTAAGGGATTTACGACAATGCTAACCGGCTAGCATAAATCTCTGAAACACAGTCCCACCCCTGCCGTCCAAAGCCAAGCCTCCTGAAATACGAGCGCGCGCATTTCTGACTAAATATTCAGATTAGCATGGTAAACAATATAGGGAGCCTGTCACAGGTTGTCATTGTTCAAAAATGAACCAATGTGAATACAAAACCAACTTCACCTCAGTAAAGCAGGCTAGGTGGAATCGGCGGATCTGCGTGTAAACAGGTGCGCAGTAGATCAAATCTGCATTTGCTGACAGACAGTTTGAGCTGCTTATCAGAATTATGCGAAACGTCGGCCCGACACTATTTAATTGGATAAACATTTTTTAGTCTTAACCACTAGGCTAATTTTTCAAGATTCTTTAAATTGAAAAATATGTTAAAATGTAACGTAGACTTTAAAGGGCACCTAGGCCCCTTTTTCCAGATTTAATATGAGTCTTTTGTGTCTCCAGAATGTGCCTGTAAAGTTTCAGCTCAAAACACCTATCAGATAATTTATTATACCTTTCAGAAGTTTCTATTTTATAGCTCTGTGCAGCAGGTAGTGTTTTTTGTGTACTGCGCCTTTAAGGCTAG
Organism: Danio aesculapii; assembly: GCF_903798145.1. Taxonomy (NCBI): domain Eukaryota; kingdom Metazoa; phylum Chordata; class Actinopteri; order Cypriniformes; family Danionidae; genus Danio; species Danio aesculapii. The sequence continues at coordinate 9,220,602 of NC_079453.1, forward strand.
TCCGTCACAGCCACCGTTTCCATGTACCTTTCTGCGTGCCTTAATCTCCTCCCTCGGCTGTGTCAGACAACAGACAGACATAAAGGAAGAAGATCTCACGTAAATTTGTGAGAAATACTACAGTAAGAACTTTCCCAATGAGTATTTGATGCATTTTTTGTGGAGTTGCAATGGGGAGTCACACACAATGTCATTACAAAGTTCACGCACACACACAGATACACGCACACACACAGATATTGCGTGCGTTTAGCTTTGCACTCTTTTTGCACGCAAATGTGACAGGATACAGGTTAACCTCCGCTGCTGTATGGATATCTGTTATGTTAATGTTCAAAATAAACCTGATTTAACGTCCACAAACCGGGATTGAAGCGTCTTCCTTTATAATTGTTCTGACACGCGGCTGTGCTGATGAAGTGAATCTGAAGTAAATCGCTGTAATTCATTACACACATGCACTGTTTTAAAACATTTTAAACTTGTAAATCTCACTCTTGATCACATTTGATGATGATTGATGATCCTAGCGAACTGAACAGAACTTTTATTACTGGCTGCTTTGCGCACGTCCTGTCTTGTTGATATGATTATACGCGTTACTATGGATACATGTTAATACGCAACTGTCAATCAAATCAATTCGGTGGACGGGGGGACCGCACTTTGTTGTCCGCAAGTTGCGGTCGATCTGAAAACTGCTCGAATTGGTCCACCGTTTTTATGTTGTTAAATTGAAAAAAAAAAAGTACTGGGTGTGTTTATATCACCCCAATATGACGGTCTATACACTATACCTACACATATGTCTGTCCAAACAGCTTGAAAAGTTGATTTTTCACCATAGGTGCCCTTTAATATAAAAATATATGTAAATAAAACACGAGACATTTACATAACAAATTCATGATAAAGCAAAAGCCACCTAACACAGCTACCATTTTTTTAACAACGAATAACAGTAACCATACAAAGTGAACAAAACAGTAGTCTGTATGCTACAAAGCAGCTATAATAATCAAAGCAGTAATCGTATTAATTTTCCCTCAGCTTAGTCCCTTTATTAATCTGGGGTCGCCACAGCGCATTGAACCACCAACTTATCCAACAAATGTTTTACACAGCGGATGCCCTTCCAGCTGCAACCCTGTACTGGGAAACAGTACAGATATTTAAATGGCATCTAGGTACCCTTATGAGGGTTCGTTGTAGTGATTGATGGTTCCCTGGCCATATATAATATTTTTTAATAATAAAAGTGATGAATTTTAATAATGAAAATATACATAAACTGACGGCGGAAGTAAAAAAAAAATTGTGATCTGTGATCATTGGTTTGACATGTTCATAGATAGCCGCTTCTTGGCCATTTTGATCAGATTTTCCCTCTGATGAAGTTCTGGGGGTGTCAGAAGATTTCAGACACTTTTCTGCAGTCTGACTTTAGCTGTGACTAGCGTCAAACCAAGAACCAATAGGAGCTCTGAATCTGATGATGCAATCTGCTCGACATCTTCAAACCACTGCAGGAAAATGTCAAAATTTCCTCTGGTTTTACTATTGAGTAAAATTGCTGCTACAAATTGTTTATGCTTGCTGTGAGAAATCATTTCAGAACACGATAGTGAAAGTGTCATGGATGGATGACTTCAAACTCCAACTCGACTTTTCTTCCATGTTTGGTGCATTTTCATTGTCGTTCGGTCTGACATTATGATTGCTGAGATCTTACAGTGTGACATCGGAGCCATGTTTGTGCATTCTGACATGCTACAATCATTTAGGATTGTTAAAAACCACACTGTGTGAGCCAGTTTTTAGATCCAGAACTCCTCTGCGAGACTCGAGACAGTAGCGCACACAGGTGACAGTAGTTAATACCCATGCCACCGGCCTTGTTCCACTCTCACGGCTCTCGGCCTCATCCCAGTATGGTTCATTATTTTGGTACTTCTGCAAGTGGAAATGGAAATATGTGTGTATTACTGTTAAGAAGTGTGTACTGCTTTGGAAATGAGCCATAAAACCAAAATGAGGCACTGAAATCTGAATTCTGATATATTTCATGTGCTGATTTTATAGGTGGGTTCAGTATCCATCCCTGAAGGAAAAAGAAGCTCTGCAGAGAAGGCTCTAAGAAAGGCTAACTAAAGTTAATATTTTGACCGTAAATGGATGTAAACCTACTGTTGGACATTTCTAAAATGTTATAAATCTCTGGAAAAGCATAATAAGGGCACTTGGAAATAAGCTATTGTAAATGGAGATCCTTCATAAGTGAATTTCCTCAGCACTCTATTAACGTCTGTTTGTTGACAGGTTTGATAGCGGAGCAGTTTTTGGAGTCCACAGCAACGCAGCTGTCCTATCATGGCCTGTGTGAGCTCAACACCACAGCCAAGGAGGGAGAGCTGTCTGTGTTTTTCAGGAACAACCACTTTAGCACAATGATAAAGCACAAGGTGTTTACCAGCCACACCAACACTTTCCACAGCCGCTAAGCTGATTATATCAACCCCAGTGTCGGCAAGCCGCTTTAAAACCCACCACCAAATAAAAGAGAGAAGAGAGTTCAGGGCGGATTTTTTTAAAACAAATAATAGCACAGATGAAGCTGTTTTTTGTGTTCAATCCCATGTTATACAGTCAAAAAATGCACTATAGATCCTTTCAATATGGTGAAGCCATTGGCCCATGAACATTTCCTGCTTGTTATCAAGCTATTTCATAACTATGACAAAATGCAATTCAATCATAACTTAATAAAACAGCTGTTATAACATTATTTATTCATTTGTAGCTCTTTTTGGATTATCGGAAGCTATAGAAATTAAAAATGTAAAACAGGAAATGCGATGGGACCATTGTTTACATCCCTCGAAATGGTCTATAATGCAACGATTTGGATTGAATGAACTGATTATAGTAGTTATTGTAGTCAAATTAAAAAGTAATTAGTCTGTTCTCATTTGCTCTAAAAGTAAAAGAAATTACGGTAGTCAGAGGAGAAAAAGACGTCAAATTGGATGACAAGCTGAGTTTCATTCACACTGTGTTAATGCACATTTTGAGGTATCTTACGATATATGAATGATGGAAATGGCAAATATTGAATAAAAATACCCTCTTTAGCTCATTCGTTTTTTACGTACAAATTAAATAAAAACTAACCATATGATTTTGTTAGCTCATATTGCTAATTTTGTGGTGAACAATTCATCTGTGCATGTCATTAAGAAAAAAAAAAGTTTTCTCTTGCGATATTTAATTGAAATCTTAAAATGCACTTCCTGTTTATGTTCAGTTAAATTGTCAAATTACGCAGTCTCTTTAAGGCAAGTCATTACACTCGGGGACCATCTTTGAAACACCTCTCGAGCAGTATGGTCGGGCGTTCTGTTTGCATAGGGAATAATTGATTACATTTTGTATTAGGAATCACCAATAAAATTAAACAATTACTGTCTCTTTAGTTTAATTTCTAAACGTTTACATCATACAAAATCTGCAGACTCATGTCTGGTCCGAGCCCCTTCTCCGGAGAATCATCAGTCTATGGCGATCGATGATTATTCGCCATATTGACTGTTACACTTTTCCCCATTTAAAACGATACGAGTGACATGTCTTGTGTATTCTATAATCTTTGGATTACGTCTGTCTGAGGTAGTGGGTGTGGCTAACATACTTAACCACACCCCTCCATCTGTCAGTTTTGACAACAAACAGAAATGGTAAGGAGGATGAGTCTGTTAGGTTGTAATAACTCTTCTAAAACCCTTTCCCAATCTTTCTGAATGAAATGCCTACTGTACTACATCCAATCAGCTTGTAGTTGAAAAAACAAGCCACACCCACTGTTTTCTCATTTAATATTCCGTTTCTCTAGGAAATGCATCACAATATGGAAAAAAAAAAAGGTTGCAGCTTCCGTTTTATACAGACTAAGCTGTTTGGAAGAAGGGTTAATGTGAATAATGGATTATGTAATTAATCTTGAAATAATCCTGAAATGGCGAACATGACATGTGACTTCATTATGCTTGCCTTGTTTACTGTTGGTTGCTTGGTTACCAATACTACAGTCAGCTTCTCCAACAACTTGACGAAACTCACCTAATTCACAATTGGGATTTTTTTTATTCTTTTGCGTAATTTTAAAAAGATTTGCTTCATGTTAGGATGGAAACCCCACTATTCCCTGCTATAAAAAACAGCTTAAAGTTTCCAAGAAATCAAAACTAACCACATGATTTTGTTAGCTCACATTGCTAGTTTAGTGGTGAACAATTCGTCTGTGCAAAAAAAAAAAAGTTTGCCCTTGTAATCTTTCATTGAAATCTGAAAATCACTTAATTTATCAGATTACGTGATTTTGAGGTAATGGGCATGGCTAACGCTGCTCCAACTTTCAATTTTGACAACAAACAGGAACGGTGAGCAGGAGGTGTCTGTTACGTTGTAATAACCACTTTCCCCATCTTTTTGAATGAAATGCCTACTTTACTACATCCAATCAGCTCATGGTAGAAAAACAGGCCACGCCCACCATTTGCTCGTTTAAAATTCTGTTTCTCTAGAAACTGTGTCACATTATGAAATGAATAATGGTCGCAGGTTCCGGTTCACAGGGACTTTAAACCAGCTTAGGATGGTTGACTGGTTTTAGCTGGTTGACCTTTGGTTTTTGGGATGTTTTTTTGGCTGGTTTCAGCAATTTCCAGCCTGGTTTTAGCTGGCCAGGCTGATGGAAGGAAATGAAATGGAAAGGAAATGGCCAAAACCCATCTAAAACCAAGCTAGTTGACCAGCTAAAACCAGCTTGGGGTAGTTTAAGCAGTTTTCAGCAGGGCTGTTGTGTTATCAGAGTATGATGTTATAAAATATAATACAAAGAAGGTAAAACTCGACTAGGAAATGTGTTATCGCATTCTGTGAAAATGGTCCTTGGGGATTTTTTTTGTAGCGACTGTCTAAAATCTGAAATACCGACTTTAAAATGCAACACGTTTCCAGCCGGAAGTTGATAATAGCAGGGATATTACAACTAACGAAAACTGTTTTAAAATACTAAAACATCTTACAGTAAAGTACTTTTCGTATTCCTTTGTCATTTGATTTGTTAAAGATAGCCAAATGAATAACTATATGGATAAAAAGATGATATTCAGACTTACCTTCAAATGCTTTTGAAACGTGACTGGCTTTGTTCCAGCTCTTATCGTCATCATATGTGCTGAGCAGTCACGGGTATGTTCATGTTGTGAAATTGCAGGGTCATCTTTACCTGCTGGTCACCGATCAGGGCTTCCTGCAGGAGGAGAGTGTGGTGTGGGAGAGTCTCCATAATGTGGAGGGAGACGGAAACTTCTGCGACTCAGACTTCAGATTGTGTCACCCTTCCCAGAAGCCCTCAGCAGCAGCCGCCCAGCCCTCCACACAGCAGCAGCAGCAGATGCAGATCGACCAGGTCAGCGCACTCATTTCTCTCTCTGCTGCCACGAGGGTTGAAGAGAAGCCAAGTATATCATAGCCTAAATTTTTTTTTACTACTTCAGGATCCAAATAAATCTCTAAATCTTAATACCAAAACAAACAAACAAACAAACAAACAAACAAACAAACGTTATTTCCCAGTGTCACATATGAGCATGTGGTTTTAAAGGGGGGTCAATCAGATACTTCGAAGGCTTTATTGTGTTTATCTGGTTCATGCTTCGTTTTTTTTTTTAAATTCACATTATTTTTGACTTTATTCGCATATTTTGATATCAGTTATTCCCTTCTCTCATTGACTTGTCAACTCATTGCGTCTGTGGTTATTGCTGTTTTCAGTAGTGCTGACAGTGTTTCCTCTAGGATTTTTTCCAGCTGTGATGGCTGGCCTTTTTTACACACATCTACCAACTACCTGTGGCGTTATTTCATTGACAAACGTCGTGAGCGCAGCATTACAAGATCGCATTCGCATTTATGTAATAGCCTACGAGCATGCGAATCTCTTTGTTTGCGTGCCGATTTCCTCTGCTCGTGCACAACTTGTTGTACGCCCCCTCAAATATACGCTGCTCAAGCGGAGATCTTCTTGTGCGCTCTTAAATTAACACTGCTGAAGTGCGATTTAGTGCGTTAATGTTAACAAGTATGTCTCCAACATTTATTTGATTTGCAAGGAATATTCATGAACGTCTCCAATAGACCTACAGAGCGCCATTAATGCATCCTGAAGTAAAGTGTAACGGCTATACGTCGTGTTTGCTGGCCTCACACATCACGCACCTGTCAGTCAGTCAGCACGTAACCTTAAAGGGTAAACAAATAACGCACAGCACTACTACTGTTACAGAAAAGTTCACGCTGTTATAATTCACTTACCTTTTAAATACGCTTTGGTGCGATTATCACCTGCTATTAAAAAAAAAAAAACACGACTGAATGAGTTGTATGAGAAGCGGAAACCATGGCTGTTGTGCTGCATGTATTAGGAGGTTTGCTGAAGGTGCAGCTGATGTGCAGCGAGGGGTTTGTATCTTTAATAAACCATGACAGTTCGTGTTCATTGAAAAGTAAGAATGATTAATAAATACATATGAAACAGTCTATTCAAAGTGACATTGCGTCTTCAGTTTTTAACTCGCACTACAAATGTATCGCGACAAAGCCCAACCGAACCGAACTCTTCCAGCTGGGCCAGGTCTGGCCAACTAAACCACCCCTGGGCTCGATTCGAAGCACTCACACTTGTTAAACGAACTGGGAAACGCACCCGGCACGGTTCAGGTAGCCTAGTGTGAGTTCACCCTCAGTCTCTTTCGGGACTCTAGAAACAAACAGTGCTGACATCTTCTGGTCAAACTATGTACTACAACAACAAATCAGAGCACATGCGAGATGCTCATACATCAAATGCATGGTTGAAGAAATCAAGCTGTGCACATGCAGTAAATTAGCAAATTATGGTTGATTTAAATGTTAAAATATGGTTATTATAATAACTATTTATTTCATCGCACTGTAACATGTTCAATCATGTTTTTTTTTTGCAATTGGATTATTTTTTAACATATTTTATCTTTATGCTACACCGCTGTTTCAGTTTTTCTTTAAAAGGTTTTGTTAACTTGCTAGCTCTATGAAGCCTCTTTCTCAGAAACACACAATGGACTCTGATTGGTTAACTGGCTCAGTGTATTCTGATTGCATATTATCCAAAAGTGTTACGCCCAGAGGTGGGGTTTATGTAAATTTGAGAGGTTTTTTTATACATCGCAAGCTCAGGAAGAAGCTCATTGGAGAGCCTACCAGCTGTTTGTTACATGCCTTAAAGGTCCCATGAAGTGCTTTGAAATATGCCTTTTTATTCGATGTTTGACGTAATCTTAGGCGAAACATGAAGAGAGGGTGGGATATAGTGTAGCTCCTCCCCTTTTTAAAAAACAGCCAATAGTTTTGTTTCATCACTGCTCTGCCAGTGAGAGTGGTTGAGCTCAAGCGCATCAAATGTGAAGTGTCTTGAAGGGGGCGGAGCATGTCAGACACTAGAGAGCATTTGATTGGTCAGAAGATTTGACGAGAAACTGAAGTATAAGGTGACTCCATTTAGTCGGAGGTGACAAGCTTTACATGTTTACATCAGTTTTATATCTTCTAAACCCAAATTTTGTCAGTTTTGGAGCACACTAGCTTCTAGATGTCTTACAAACGAACAATAATGATACTAATATGTAAAAAAACTTTATTTTAATTTCATGGGACCTGAAAAAAAAATCCTGTAAAGTCCTTTAATGTTCAAACACACTAATCAAACGCTAACTTAACTTAAAAAAGTGAAATCACACTTAAGGACTGTGATTGTGTTTTGCAGGACTATCTGGTGGCGATGTCCCTGCAGCAGGAGCAGGGTGAAGCTCCTGGACCTCTGAGTGATCTGGAGCTGGCCAGACAACTACAGCAGGAGGAGTATCAGCAGCCACAAACACAACAGCAGCAGCAGCAGCAGCAACAACCCTCTGCAGGACAGGTACATACTCACTCTCTTCTGCATCAAACTTGAATATCTTATAAATCTTAATACACTTATATATCTATAAGCTAGTGTTCTCCAAAACAGTGACAATATTTGCGTTTAGAAGAAATAAAACTGACATAAACATGTAAAGTATATGGATTGTCACTTCCGCTTAAACGGATCTCTTTTTTTTCACATCACCTCATACTTCAGTTTTTCGTCAGATCTTGACCAATCAAATGCTTTCTAGTATCTGACATGCTCCACCCCCTTCAAAACTCTCCACTTTTCTTTCTAAGCTCTTTGATCTTTCTTCTGTTGAACACGATGTTTAGGGGAAAGTTGGAAACTGGTAGCCAATGATTTCCATAGTGCACTATATAGGGGACGGCTTGAGTAGGTACTACATTTACATTTGAATTGCCAGTAATGTTCCAATCGAGCCAAATAAAGGGGAAAAAAGCGTGAAGCAACAGTTGGACATTTCCATTTTCGTGCAGTGGAGGGGGACTTTAAGTTTTATTACTAAACAATGACTAAAAGATGCCAGCCTGCAGTTAGAGTGGGCCAGTGGCAAGGCCCCTTATGTAAATGACTAAATGTAAATGTAGCCTCGCCACTGGGTTGAGTTTGAGGCCTTAAGAACAGCATCATCAGTAACGTCTTACCAACTATGTCAACTGTGAGTGACGTCACTTCACAATACGAACACACCCAATAACATAGTCCCACTTCTGTCATTTGATTGACAGGTTTCAGTGTAGATGTCGGAAATTCAAATGCAAAAGGATTTGCGATTCCATTTGAGTTATGAAGCATAGAAAAAGCTAATGTAGAAATTAATATTAGTATTTAGGCTCATAAGTAGGCCCACATGGAATCTGTGGAAACTTCCACAGATTTTTAGCCAATCATTGAGTGCATTTATTTACTTGTGTAAATCAGTAATATTCTTGTCTAATATAAAAAATGTTTATTTGATTTATTTACAATACAGTTCGTAAAGTAATATTTTCTGTCTTTTAGTAGAGATATTATATGAGAGACTTTCTTTTACCAAATAAGTGGATCTATTTGGATTTGCATTGTAAACATTAATCAAAAGTTTAATGTATAATTTTTTCGTAAGAAATGTGGCAGTCACTGTGTGAAAGCGGAGATGCAACAGATAATGCAGGATTTGCAATTGTATGTGGATTATGTCACATTTTATGCGTCCACATATTGAAAATGCAATTGTCTGGAATATCCTTCCATAATCAACAGCTTTTCATGGGAACCTTTAAAAATTGAAGAACACTCTGGGTTTTTGTAGTAAGTGCACTGCAAAAAATGCTTTTCTTACTTGTTTCTAGTAAAAACATGTAAAAATTCTGGTCACACATTAGTTAATGTATTGACTAACATGAAATAATTATGAACAATACTTGTACAGCATTTATTAACCATAGTTGAACCTTTACGAATGCATTATTAACATCTAAATTCATGCTTGTTACTTTAGTTAATGCCTACTAAGTTAACATGAACAATGAAGCGACAATTGTATTTTCATTAACTAACTAATACTGTAATAAATGTATTATTCATGTTGGTAAATTAACTAGCATTAACTAAAACAACCTTATTGTTAGGTGTTACCAACATTCTTAAATTATTCTTAAATAATTTTCAATTTCAATTTTCAATATATATCAATTGGTACCGGCCAGCACAAAAAAATCATAATTTATTTATTATCTGAGTCTGAAGGATCTTTATTTTGTAAAATTCTATATTATGAAAAATGACCGTATTATCTTGGTTATATCTCGGTCACTTGAGCTCTGAAATTTAACCCACACGCTAGCAAAAACAGACGTCTTTGGAAAGTTTCATTGCAAAGCTGAAAAGGCCCAGTGAAGGACCCACAAACTGCCAAGGAATGGATCCGCAACCCAATTGTCAACAAATTAGGTGAATTCAGCACATCTGTGCAAGAAGATCAACTGCTGGAGGTTGCAAATGATGGCGAACTTAGGGGCTGTTCACATATCGAGTCTTTTCTATGAATAGGAAGTTCGTTATTTCCAATGGAGGTGCACAGCTTGTGCGTGCATTTAGGGAGCAATGTGTCGCACTGAGAGCTCACCGCAAGTCACATGACAAGAACTGACCAGTCAGCTGCTTTGTACACATTTCTGTAGATTAATTACTTCAGACAAACACTGCAGTGCTTTATTTTTTCTCCATATATAAAACTTGTATCAGAGTTACAGCAATGTTTTGTCAGCTTGCCATCCTCTTAGAAAACAGTTGATGGTCGCCTAGCAATCTACGTAGAACCACCCCTATACCCTTTCAAGTGTTGACCGGTCTGCGGTGATAAAAAGGTTGGGGACCACTGTTTTAAGGAAAATCTAACTTTTTAATTTGTCATTTTTTTCTGAAAACAAGACAATAGTTTTTACTTCTCTAGAAAAATCTTCTTGATTTAAACCTTTTTAGATATTTGGACTAGAAGCGAGACAAAAACTGGGTATTTTTGACTCATTTTTACACTGAAATATTCAACCTCAGACAGTTTGAATGCATATTTCTTCTCATATGTCCACAGATGAGAGGTCAAGCCGCGTCTCCGCAAGGAGGACCGAGGCGTCGTGAAAAGAAGGAAGAAACAGATTGTTGTATTCTATAAATCAGAGTAAGTGGCCATCATAACCAGACTCTCCAAAGCCAGCTCGAGTTAACCTCTCTTCTGTACCACTACTGAAACAAAGCTGGCGTCCTGATGCCAAGCCTGCCTTTACAATACAGTCGTCCCTCGTGTTTTATGCCTTTCCTCACCCCTGAACTGTTGCTCATCATCCGTCTACTGGACCAAATAAAGGTAGCAAGTGTTTCCAAGCACTAATGAGCATTTGTTTTGAATGCTAGCGTTTGGAGCTCCTAACTATGCCATCGAAGACTGTAATGGTAAACGATCAGGTATTGTAATACGATTTTAATATTATGCTGAAATGCGACCGTCTCTGGCTTTTCATGCAAAGTGATGTACAGTACACTACAGTACCGCTTCGATTCGCTCAGGATCCTCAACGCTGAGCTAATAAAAGCCACTTCTGTGTTAAAGAGCAAACGTGTGGCTGTTGATTGACGAAGGGTTTCTTGGTATTGCTGGTATTACACAGAGAAACGTACATGCTGGAGTTCTGGTGGAGATATCGGAGTCAGCAAGACTGTTTTGTACACAGTTTAGCGTTGGCAGAAGCAATGAAAGCCTGTTTTCATTTCAACAGGATAATAAATAGAAAAATACACCTTTTTTTCTTCACAATTTGGAATTGCATGATATATATATATAGTGCTCAACATATACGGGTACACTCCTCACAAATCGTTTAAATTAATATTTTCTATAGGAAGCTTTACAATATTCTATTTGTGCATAAACACTACCTGACAAAAGTCTTGTCGTCGATCCCAGTTGTAAGGGCAGCAAATAATAACTTGACTTCTAGTTGATCATTTGGAAAAGTGGCAGAAGGTCAAATTTATCAGCAGGATAGCGCTCCTTCTCATACTTCAGCCTCCACATCAAAGCTCCTGAAAGCAAAGAAGGTCAAGGTGCTTCAGGATTGGCCAACCCAGTCACCAGACATGAACATTATTAAGCATGACTGGGGTAAGATGGAGAAGGCATTAAAGATGAATCCAAAGAATCTTGATAAACTCTGGGAGTCCTGCAAGAACGCTTTCTTTGCCTTTCCAGATGACTTTATTAATTCGTTATTTGAGTCATTGCAGAGATGTATGGATGCAGTCCTTCAAGCTCATGGGAGTCAAACACAGTATTCATTCTTTTTCCACTGCACCATGACTTTATATCCTACACTGTACATTATTTCTGTTAAATGACAAGACTTTTGTCTAAGCAAAGTCAGACCTTACCGTCCTAACTAAATAATTAAAAATCAAGGCATGATCATATTTTATTTTGGTAAAATAAGCGTAATCTAGAGGCCTTTGCCTTTCATATAAACCACTTCTGATACCAAATGATCAACTAGAAGTGAAGTTATTATTTGTTGTTTCTCAAACTTGTATAGGCAACAAGACTTTTGTCAGGTAGCATACATTAGATTAGTCAGTACTAAAGCCAAATCTGGAGCTAATCTAACAAAATAACTTATGCTAACGGTCCAAAATTAGTACACCCCAATTTATATGTTAGGGAAAAATTCAAAAGATACAAAATGTTTAAAAGTTTGTTGCAGTTTTGTAGTTTTTATTTTCCAATATTTTGCATCATTTTTAAAAAAGGTGTTCGGTGACAAATATTACTTCAATAAATATATGGAGATATATAATGGAGAATTTGAGGCTTTCTGGTACCATTCTGGTACCATTTTCTGGTCCTTCTTTCCTCAAAACTAGCAATTTTGAGTCAGAATTGTGTAATACAATGTCAACATTTAAAGGAAAAAGGCAGAAATTGGAGATTTAATCTTGAAAATGAGTTTAATCTCACAATTCTGACTTTCTTAGTTCAGAAATCCAACCCCATATCGTACTTTAATTTTATTTCTTAAAATTGCAAGAATCTTTTATTCTGAGGAAATAATGATTTACTTAACACGGATTGTATGAAATATATTATAATATTGGTCACGCTTTATAAGAAGGTTCCATTCATAAGGTTCATGTATTTAATAATATAAACTAAAAATGAATAATACTTGTTCATCAGTTATTAATTTTAGTTCATCATTTATTGTGAGTCCAACTGAAACAGAATTTTGAGTAGTGGGTGGGGTGTGGCTGAGCATATTTCATCCAATCCGCCAATTTCGATGTCATCAGAAAATGGCTGCCTTTCCAGAATGAAGGCAAATAATCAGATATTTGATTGATTACCAAAACAAACTGATTTTGTTTTCAGTGGACTAACTTGCAAAGATTAATTGGTCAGCTTAAAGCTGCCTTTTTACTGTACATGACAAGCGACAAATAGGAAGTCATTCATTTCCAATGGAGAGTAGTTCTGGAGCTGCGTGGAGTTCAGATCATCTTTATATGCAGAGAATTCTCACCCATGGCAATTCATAACTTTTTGATTTAGTGGCTAATTCGTATAAAATCATACGATCTCATTCATACAATTAAGTACGATTTGCTTATCCCCCAATGACGGTTGGGTTTAGGGATCGGGTTTGGTGCCACGCATCTTTTTTTTAAATCGTACATTTTCATACGACTAAACTCAAAAAAAATTGTACAAATTAGTCACTAAACTGACAAAACGAAAAATAGTTACGTTTCCTCGTAAAATCAGGCTGGCGGATCCATTAAAATATTAGAACTTCTGCGACTAGACTGTAAGCGACTGACTGGATGTGATGTATTCCGGTGTTGTCCAATCAGGTCTGTGTGCGCGCGAGATGAGAATTATTATTTGTTTTTTGTTACTTTTGGAATCAGAAAAAGTCTATATTGTAAAAAAACACATCTCTATTCATAAATAAAAATTAAATTTTTAATGCTTTGTCCACATTCCCTCCAAAATTTTTGCAGTCTATGAATTTCTAGTAGTCATTCACTCAACCACAGTGAACGCATGGAGAATAAAAGTTCTTGCTTTTGCCCTCCTTTATTACAGACGCCATGAGAATCAGCTTCTCTCCCATGACAAAACAGAAAATTCTCTACGACTGCCACAAGGGGGCGTATTTCGACAGTCGTTTCTGAATGTCATATGCAGTGGAAAGGCGGCTTAAGACTAACAATGTACACAAGCAAATTAAAACATTGTAAATTTAGATTTTACATCGAGTTCAACCAGAACTAACGATAAACTACTTCATTTTCATCAACTAATGTAAACAAAAATGAATAAATACTGTAATATATCTATGGTTATTTGATTATTCATGTTAGTAAACAAATGAACTAACATTGAATAACGAAATCTTAGGTTTAAGTGCCTTTTAAACACAATTGTAAATAAAAATAAACGAGTAGTTCACAAACACACGACATAAAGAAACACATCATACATATTGTTTATTAGTGCTGATTTATGAAAATGTGCTCACAGTCAGAGATAATTTCATTTTTTTATATATTTATATATATGGAAGATGTCTAATTATACAGTTAAAACATGGAAAAAAACACATGAAATAAAAAAAGGAAACGTTTTCAAAGAGAGGACTTTATAAGTACAAAAAAAACGAACAACATACAAGGTGCTGCATTTCGTCTTGTTCTCCCCCTGTGTGCTTTCCGTTGAGAAAATAAAGTGCAAGACAAACACCAGGGTTCAAATGCTGTCAAAAGAATCTGCGCAACTCCAAACGAATATATCGGATCCTTTCGAAATAAAACTCAAATTCAATACACAAACCATGCATGGACCGACTAACAAAAAAGAAGATCGAAACGTCAGACATGTTAGATGTCAATTGGGATCGGAAAAAATGGCATACTACCGACACGCACAACGAAGAAAAAAACGCGACTACTGAACGATTGAACATGACTCGGTGAGAAGTTAATGTGCTAAACACGTTTTCACAATGAAACGTAAGAATTACCAACACTGATGGGTAATTACAACACACAATCGCCACACCTTGTCATTTTGGTTTTCCTTTTCTCTTTTTTGTTTGTGTTTTGAGGGCAACAGTTTTAAGAGCCTTGAAAGCAAACAATCCACTCGGTGCTTCAGAGCGAAATCACAACCTTATAAATAATGAAAGAAAATGGATATTTACAGAGCACAGTGGTTTGTATGAGGCACTATGTTGTACTGAACATGTTACATTTCTGTGGCGTGTGACACTGTGTCAGAAAACAAGATCGTCTGTCAACGGATACGAGTATTCCCAAAAGTTTTCGCATGAAATCTTTCAATCACTTTTCTGGTATAAAAAGTTCTTTGCTGCTTTAAATGTGATTATTTACGCTCATTCCTCGATTATTATGCGATCTTTCAGAAATATATTACTCTAAAGTCCCATTGTTTAGTCTTTTTTTCATTTTTTAATGAAGTGAATGACTTTTATTTATGCTTTTTGTCAATGTTTTGTTATTATGCAGCATTTAGAACTGCTGTTGTCAGGATATTATGATTCATATTTCAGTATTCAATTCTCTGAAGAGCAAATGAGGCAGAGTATTAGAACTGTACGCTGATTTTAGAGGTGTAGTTCACCATAAAATGAATATTTGTCCAGCCAAGATGTGCGTTTGTTTCTCTAATAGAACAGATCTAAAGAAATTTGGTATTAGCATTAAAACATAATGAATTTACGCAATAATCCACAAAACTCTAGTCTACTAAATTGATGTTTTCCGCATTGAAAAGCTGCATGTTTGACTGGATGTTTTAAACTTCAGCCTGTAGCTTTGGGCTAAAATATACCAAACACTGCTTTGTCTTGTCTAAATCAGAAAAGAAATATACACAGATAAACCACCAAAACAGCTCAGAATTTATCTGTGGATTGTGACGTGAGAGGACAACAGGAGATTGCATGAAGAGTTATGGATTATGGACTGTTACGGATGGCCAGAAGCAAAGGTTTTAAGTTAAAATGAATTATGATGGCTTTGTTTCTCTGAGTTGCTTTTGGATTATTGTGTTGGTTTTTTATTCTCACTGCAAAGAATCTTATATAGATCTTGGAATGCAAATTTTCAGCAAATATTTTTCCTTTTTTGGTGAACTATACCTTTAACAATGATTACTTATGGTAAAAAAAATAATAATAAACACACACATTCAAAAAAAAGGTACTGGGTATGGAAGCCCATTTGCACCACAGGAAAACAAATATGGAATTAAAACGTTTTTTTTTTTTCTTTGACAATTCGGACAACAGCAAAAACAAATCTGAATTGCAAGATAAACTCACAAGTCTGAAAAAAAAAACTAAATTGGAAATATAAACTTTGTTTATATGAAATTGTACCCCCTTTTTTACCTGTAAAATCTAATTTTATTTTATCTAATTACTTTGTCAAAATTGTGACCTTGCGAAATTACAATTGCGATTTTATATACCTTTTCAAATTTTGCCTTTTACAAATCTAAGTTCATATCTGACAATTCAAGCTTTTTCACAGAAACACAAGTTATCATCTTGTAATTCTAACTTGATATACATTTTTGGCTGTATTTTTGGTTTTCTATTTTTTTTTAAATCTCACAATTATGAAACAATTTTCACTTATTCGTTCCTCTCAGAACTGAGTTTTAGAACCGTGATTTTATTATTTGTAAATTTATAGTGCGTTTTTTTATCTAAATCTAATGTAATGTATACATTTTTTGAGAAGAAAAGTATAAATTGTGTGATTAAAAACCCCAGATAAACATTTAAAAATCGACCGGCAGCTATCTCACATGGTTGCCCACTGAAGCTAAGCAGAGCTGCACCAGCTCAGTACCTGGATGAGAGAACACATGGGAAAGCTAGGTTGCTACCGGAAGAGGTGTTAGTGAGACCAGTAGGGGCGCTCAACCTGCGGTCTGTGTGAGTCCTAGCACCCCAGTATATTGATGGGGACTCTATACTGCCCAGTGAGCGCCATCTTTCGGATGAGATGTTAAACTGAGGTCCCGACTCTCTGTGGTCATTAAACATCCCAGGATGTCCTTCAAAAAAAAAAAAAAAGAATAGGGGTTTAACCCCGGCATCCTGGCCAAATTTCCCCACTGGCCTCCTAAACATCCTCATACCATAATTGGCTCTGTCACCTCTCCACTAATCAGCTGGTGTGCGGTCTGGCGCAATATGGCTGCCGTTGCATTATCCAGGTGGATGCTGCACACTAGTGGTGGATGAGGAAATTCCTCCCAATGTGTAAAGAAATTCGCTAGATAAATGTAAGGAATTATTATTATTATTATTATTATTTAAAAACTATGTTCTGTGGTCAAAAACAAGCTTCCATAACATACCCTACCAGTTTGACAATATACAAAATAAAAGCTCCTATTGTTATATGTTATTATTTCATCAAATTTGGTTAGACGTCTCACCTTGAGTAAATCGAGCAGCCGTGTTTATTTAAAATTAAACATGACATATATATATAGCACGTTATTTCACAAGCCTAAATATATTTTATGCTAACGCAAAGCTAGCAGGCTGTTTAACAGCCAGTTGCCATTTCACAACCATTGTACCGTAGTAAATTTACCCAGAATCAGCACCAGTTAGCAGCGGACATTGGGTGCAGTCAAACTGCTGATTGGTGAAATCGCTGCGATGTGAATTCACAATCATTTGTGTTGTTAGTTTAACCCGTTTCGCTTTTTTAAAGCACCATTACTCCATAGTAAAACTATCACTAGTCTACTCTTTTCCCATCTCACATATATTACTACAACATCTGAATAAATAACAGCATCTGACTCCAAATCTCTTCATACATAATAATTGGAGTGGCTAATTAAGAGCCTAATAAACCTCTTTAAACCATCAACAACCTTTTGTTGAGCCGATATCTTTTTTTTTTGCCTTTCAATAGCACAATAAAACAATATCGAGTAAAGCTGCTACAATTCTTTTTTCACTCATTATTTGATTTTAAATAAAAATCATAATTATTCAAATTAACAAATGGTAAAGCTACAATATTTGGGGGCTAAGATCAAGTGAAATATCTGAAACTCAAACTACTAGAAACATTCTATTATTTCAGTGTAGTATTTTAAGGCTATAAAACAGCAAAACTGTCCTTAAAGGCAAGATAACAGCACAACAACAGGCCTTTGTGGCTCAAGCTTTGTAAAATTTGCATAAATAAATAATTAGTAAATATTTCGGTTTGAAATCAAATAATATAATCAGATTTCAGCAATTTAACATCTCAACTTCTAATTTAGTTTTTGCACATGCTTTTAGGGTGACAGCGCACACTTTACTAGCAACTAATAATACGTATTATATTTCAAAGTAGCAATATAGTGACGACGGCTATACATATGGAAAATAAAATTAGTTCTGGTATGTTCGAAGATATTCCTCTGGGCTCACAGATAAATTATTTACATCTCTTAAGTGCTAAATTACGTTGCTGTAAGAGAACGACTGGACAGACCTGAACGCGGGGAGGGGTTTGAGAGAGAAATCCCAAAATCATAGCCTCATTTGCATATTTAAAGGGACTTAGGAGGTCTTTGTTTTTCCATCCACCTACATTGTGCACAATTTGAGCCAGTAGTGTCTTCTCAACTTTTGCAACAGCAACTGGATGTAATAATTTCGATGCTTTGTTTATCTCTATCCATTTGCAATGGAAAAAAAACTGACCACGCAACTATTGACCCAATCATTGGGTGAAAAGGGGACTTCAGAACCCCGAAGTTGCAAACCCGTAATACCACTCTTTGTCATCTGAACAGCTAGAAAACACACTCAAAAGTCTCGATTCATGTTCACAAACACAAACATGCAAAGACGGTCAGCGCAATAAAAGATCGACTGCCCTTTTATGGCACTAAACATGATGACAAACGCAGTTCTTCTAACTCTAATGACCAATAATCTTTTTTTTAAAGATGCTTATAACTGAGCTAGACCAGATTGGACTGTAATTTATGAGCATATCTGTGTGCTGCGCTGAAATTCTGATCAAAACAGTCAAAACATTAGGCTTAGGTCACTTAAATTGGATAATCTCTTTAAAAGCACTCTTCAGGAATTCACGTACGTTTTTATGTTCATGAAAATATGAGTGTAGTTGCTGTTTGAAGGCAACGATGAAAGGTTGTACTTCTATACACCATTTTTACACAAAGCAAACATACCCGATCAAGCTCAGCCAAGATGGTACACGCCTCAGTTTGACGACAAGCTAGCATGCCATTCACAGAAGCAGTGGAAAGGCATTGCCCGCTGAGATCTCGGAGACACTCGTGTGCTGCCGTTACGGGTCCTCTGGTTTAAGGGTTTTTAGGGGCATGGAATCGTCCTGTGGCTCCACAGGAGTCAGAGTGATTTCGACTTCTCCTCGATCCTCTAGTAATGTCGCCGGCGGGAGGTATGTGATTGCAGACTGCGGCACTTCTATAGGAGCAGGCCTTCCTTCTCTGGATAGCGGCGCACGCTGGATGACCATCCTCCGGCCCTGCTCGTAATTGAGTTGGTTTGGCCCTTGCATGAGCAGGACGGACTGCTGCTTCTCAGCTTCTGGGGCAGAGTGACACTGCACCACTACGCTTCGATGCTCCACGTCTGACACCTCCTGGATGGTTGGAAGTTGGCTGAGCATCAGACTCTGCTGGTCCTGGATGACGATTTCGACGAGCTGTGAAGGAACGGCGGGAGGGCAGGAAGGCAAGGCCTTTTGGATCACGCCTCTTGTGAGCAAAGCTGGATTTGGGGTTGAGATTGGAGGCGACTGTAGTTGTGATAAAAGATCTTCCGGTCTTTGTTTTCTGGGTCGTCCTCTTTTGCGTTTCAGAACAACGCCGGAGGCTGACACTGAGGTGGAGGGATCAGGTGCCCTTTTGGGAGCTGCCGGTCGCGCTCTTTGAACCACCGGGGTCGGTGCTGAAGAAGTGGTGACCGTGACTGATGTTTTCTCACATTCGGGGTAGGACAGACTTACGGCTGATGGTAGTATAACTGGGACCATAACTGGGACGGTTCCGCCTGACTGAGAGGGTATTGTAGTGACGGTTATGGGCAAAGTGACTTGAACGCTGCCTGAATCAGCTGGCGCGAGACACGGTGGGGAGGTTTTCTCTGGAACGGTGCCTCTAGGAAGAAGCTGGGGCAGTTTCTTCATATAGGCCTCCACTCGAGCCGACTCCACCTTGTTGGGTGGTTTATCACTGACCTGCTGCTTATTGGATGGCGGCTGCTCCATACCGTCTTTCTCTTTTTGCTGCCAAAAGGGAGACGGTACATAAGACTTTGGTCGAAAGTGTTGTGAGTTTTAACATGATTGCACGGTTTTGACTGTTGCCAGTTAAAGAAAAGCAAAAAGTGTGTCAAATAGTACAAATTGTGCAAGTGCAATTGTAGGTAAAGCACAAAGACAACTAAATGAAGTTTATCTTATGACAATTAAACAGAAAGCAGCATTATTGAAGATTTATCCCACCCCCTAAATATAAAATGGCAGCTTTTGCCATCAAAGAGACGTTTTAGCCAACCTCAAGTAAAGAAAAACGTGTATCAAATGTCATTTGTGCCGACTGCCATTAGAATTTGAAACACTGGGTTTTAAGTATGAATAGGGTTAATTAAGATTAATAAGAGTTTTTAATGTGATTTATGCGATGATATTGTATACATTTGTGTTGCTTTCTTTTTTGTGATATACGTGATGTGATTGCTGATTTAGTTATGTGATAAATTTCCACTTGTGGACAATACAGAAAGTCAAAGAAAGCATCATACTGTACCATTTATCATTTTCAGTATGCACCTCTGCTAATATAATAATCAGGATGCCTTCAAGGGATTTATTTTGTGGTAACTGTCAGCTGACTGGAAAATATTTCATTAAATGACATACTACCTACAAATAAACCAATAAATGATGATTAAATCATGATTTTTAATTATTTGCTGTATTTTTTGTGAATTACGACACTGAAGTCTTAAATGGAAGCAGGGAAAAAGCACAAATATGTTAGATATCAACTGTCTGAGACATTATCAGTTATGCAAAATACTACATAAGTGATAAATATAATAATATAAATTATAAATATCCCCAGAGAGTCAATATATTTGTGATATGTTGACTCTCTGGGATATTTGTCATTTATAATATTATATTAATCATACTTCTTTCATATTTTCGGTTAGTTTTTGTACTGTTTTAAGAAAAAGTTATAATAGGGTAACTACAGAGTGATAGAATGAATTTATAACCATTATACAAATATATCTGAATTCCAATTTGAATGACTGGGGTGAATTTATTGTAGTTATTTTAATAATTTTGCTTTTTTTTTTTTTTGTTTTTTTTTTTATGGAGAAGGAACATTTAAATTAAAACTGATTTTGATATATATATATATATATATATATATATATATATATATATATATATATATATATATATATATATATATATATATATATATATATATATATATATATATATTAATATAAAACACACATACACACACACACACACACCAGTAATACCTTATTTTCCACACTGCCACCATCTTCCTCTGCTCCAGCTGCTCGAGATGTTGCAGGAATCTTTTTGATTACCTTATGAGGTTTCGAGGGTCCGCCTATTTAAAAAAATATATATAATAATTAGCTTCACACCAACATGACCACAGTAAAACATGATGTGATCTCAGGGTATCTGCAGGGCCCTGAAGGCTGGTTTATACTTCTGCGTCAAGTGATCGACATGACCCACAGCGCAAGCTATGCATTTATACCTCTGCATGCTGTTTGTGTTGCTCTGCGATAACACTTCCGAAACGCTAGCTGGCAGTAGGTTATGTTATGATCCTCTGTATAGCCTTTCTTTGCATTTGTTTTGTTTTTTCTGAACGCTACAAGTAGCTAAAATTCACTCATTCAGAGGCGGGAACCGGTAGACGTGCATCAACTTTAATCATAAGGTAAACACAAAACATCTGTGTATCCCTTGTAAACAATCGCTCCATTGGGCTCGCGGCTCTCAGTACCACCCACACTCGGCATAGCTATGAGCCGACCAATCAGAGTTTGCGCTATGCATCGTTGCGATGTGTAGTTAAATTTTTTTGAGAGGTGCGTGTCAGCGGCAGCCATCGCGAGGGGTCTGCGACTCTGTATAGGCTGCACCGGACCACAAGTGTGCTCTTGACGCAGAAGTATAAATCAGCCTTAAGATTTATATTTTTAAGACCTTTTTAATACCACACAGAATAAAATTTAAGACCAAATGTGTAGTATCGTTTCGAATTTGCAAAAAAAATTAATAAATAAAAAATAAATCACACAATAGTTATTATATATAGATTATTAGTTACCATCCGAGAGTTCATTTTATTGGGTTCTGCCTATTTTGATCTTGGTGACAGATGGAAACAAAATCTTCTTTAGGCCTTTGAAATGTAGATTTAGGACATTATTAAGGTCTTATATGGTCTTTATACTACAGAATTTAGGACTTTTAAAGATCCGCGGATACCCTATATCTTACAATTTACCACATCGTACCTGCCAGTGCAGCTGAGGTGACGAGCTCGGCTTGGCTGCAGCGTGGGTTCACAATGTGCTCTTGTACGAGGAATCGTGCGATTTCTACCACCGTGTCAAAAGAGCGCTTCAGGATCTTCTGGGCCCAATCACAGATGAGCTCGCAGGCTGCTTCAGTCACCTCTTGCTTGTAGGTTTGCACCAGTTCTGTCAGTTCAGACTGGAGGTGGCACATATATATGTTTTATAATGCAATACTGATTATTTTAATGTGGTGAAAGGATGCAACTCAAAAATGCAGTATTAGAAAGACAATCATACCGGGTCATTTTTGAGGTCCAAGTTGGGTAGTAATGGCATGTTGAGCACAGTTTTTCGACGTATCCCACTATAGCAGTATGTGCAGGCAATTATGTCAAGGGACATGCACAGTGCAGTAGATTTCAACAAATAAACACAATAAAAGAGACACTTGGTTTGAACTCAGTGTAATTTAAAGTATGGAATGAAAAAATCATTGAGACTTCTAACTACCTCTTTAAACCAAATCAGAAAAAAAAATGATAATAACATAATAAAGTGTACGATTAAAGTGCAGAAATCCATCTAAAATGCTCAAATGTACATAAAACTCTTGATAAGTTGTGTATTTTCATGAAATAGATCTGTTTATGACTGTTTTAGAGATGTTTGAAGATTTTAAGGTTTGTCTGTTTTATACAAATTTAATTAAATAATATATAAAGAGACAAAAAAGGATATTTGGACTGTCCTCTACCACCCAGTCTTCGTGCTTTTATGTTAGGGAAGATGTCTCGAATGATTTTGCCAAAATTTGCTGCACTCAGAGGCCGATGCTGTAGGTTGTCACAGTGTTTCCTGTAAAGGTAGTAAGTAATCGGTGCATTTTTCTGAAAATCTGCAAACATGAGCCTTAAATGCCTGATTGGGGAAATAATAATGTGTTGCCTTAAGATAAAAGCCCTAAAATGATTCTTCTGCACGTCATTCCTCACCGGTATGTCTCGTAAACATCTTGTTTAGGCAGGCAGGTGTCAGGATGTTCTTCCAAATGGCTACGGATCCAGTTGCAGGTGTGAAGTTGGTCTGCTGTGTTGACCGAGTTTGAATCACCACTAGTAAACACAGAGAGCCACATATAGCATTTCCTGTCACGTCTGTTTTATTTCTAGCTAGCTTGACTGGATGTGATTTAAATATTGGACTAAAAGTTAAAATCAAATGCTTTAATTTACTATTCAGATGAACTCAAATTTTTGAGTGATTTTATGAAGTGTACCTCTTCTCTCCTGCACTTGGACCTGAGGGTAGCTGTAGATAAAGGTAGAGCTTATCGTTGTCAGAAAAACGCTGTACATCTTCCTAAGGGGAGACATTTCACATAGAGAAAGTGATTACTAAAATGTAAATGTGCTCAGAAGCATTGTAAAGGCACTGTATATGTAGGATTCTCTGGTGTTCATATTATAGTTGTAATAGTTGTATTATAGATGGTAATAAAATGGTCATATAAAAGCCACTTCAAATAAATTAAATTAAAGTTCAGCAAAATGCAAAGTCATTATTTTTTTATCTTCTAAAAAACTTACCAAAATTTTGTCCACTTTCCCCTGCACATTTTTACTGTGGAAAGATAAAAAGATGGGATTTTCATGTGAAACACTGCCCCTTTACTTTCCCTTTTCTTAGCATAATTCTGTGCAACAAGCAATTTCAAACTTAATAGCAAATATATTTATTTTTTCTAAACAATTTTTGGACAAAAAAGTCTGTCATCATTTACTTATCCTCATGTTATTCCAAACCCATTAGACTTTTGTTCATTTTTGGAATAAATGCTTTGTATAAAATCAAAAACATTTGAAATGTACAAGTTTTATTTCTTCTTTTCAATGATACCATTATCAATTCTATTAGGCCAAAGACAAAAATGCAATTTCGTGAAAATGGTGAAATCACCATTATAAAAAGTTCAGTCTGCAGACATACTCGATTTATATGGATTTTTATTTTTTTACGAACATTTAGAACATTGGTCTCAAACTCAATTGCTGGAGGGCCGCAGCTCTGCATAGTTTAACTTCAACCAGCTCCAACTCACACCTGCTTAACAGTCTCTAGTAGTCTTGAACAACTTGATTAGTTGGATCAGCTGTGTTTGATTAGGGTTGGAGCAAAACTGAAGAGCTGCGGCCCTCCAGGAATCAATTTTGAGACCTATGATTTAGAAGCATCTGAGTCTTTGGAGCCACTTCAGGGTTTCTGCAGGTTTCTTCAAGTCTAATTTAAGACTTTTCAAGACCCTTTTAAGACCATCATGAATAAAATTTTAGACTTATACAGGGCTAAATGCTAAGAATTGTACAGTTACTTCTGTAAATAGTTTATGTATTAACTGAAGATTATGTAAAGGGATGCGTTTCTTTAGTTGTCTTTCCCTGATTAGGGAATTTAATTTGGAGAAATTTATGTAAACATGTCTAACAGTTGTTTTGAATTGTATCTCTTTTTAATTAAAAACTTAAATACAAAACAAAAAGTTGTGTCGGCCCGATAGGATACTACTTTACTAGGACAAAGAAAAATTAAGACCTGTTTTATAACCTACAACTTAATATTTCAGTGAGTTTGAGACTTTTTAAAGCCTAAAATTGAGCTTTTTTTAAATGTAAAACTTTATAAGACTCCGCCGACACCCTGCACTTACACAACAACATTTTCAGTTAAAAAGAGGGGACATTTTATGTTTTTCCCATTTATTTAAACAATTGTGGTTTTGAGACTGAAAATTAATAGAGCTGAAAACAGGCTACAAAGTAAAAGTTTATGATAACGTCCCCATTGTCATGTCTATGTAAACACCCAAAAATTTGAGCCTTTGAATATTATGACATCGTGTGCACGCTTGCTATGTATTTAGAAAAGAGCTCAAGATTAAAACCAAGCGTGAACAAACACACAACAATAGCAGAGAATGTGGTAGTGTTTTTCTAGCTGAAGTGTTTGCTAAAGTGCGAATTTACTTCACATGACAACCAACAGTAAATGTGTCTTACACACATGTCCAATTCTACATACACACCAGATGACAGCACCAAATACTGGCACGGCATACGCAATACAGGAACTTTGACGGTTTCGATGGGGGTTTAAACCATATTTGCCAACATTCGGATCATAAAATCCAGGAGATTTTATCCGGTGGTGCGCGTGAAGTGAATAGTGGAGGGGGGGTGAAGGTGTCTGAAGTGAAGAGTGTGGGGGTGGGGGGGTGCGTGAACTGGAGAGCCTGGTGTGGGGGGTTGTGCGCGTGAACTGAAGAGTTGGGGTAAAGGTGCGCGCAAACTGGGAAGCAGGTATGAAGATGGTTGCGTGGTGGGTTCGGTGTGCATGGGGACTGACCATAAAAAGCTGAGGAGTGGGTGGGGGTGGAATTCTGGGAGTTTTCTGGGAGGCAGAGCAATATGGGAGGTGGGCGGGAGATGGGTCTGAAATACGGGAGACTCCCGGGAAAAACGGGAGTGTTGGCAGGTATGGTTTAAACATGGATCCTTCTGAAAAGACGGTTATGTAAACGTAAAACTCTTTAAGTGCAAGCAAATCTTTTCAGTTTTGGATAGATCATTGTCATGTAAATTAAACCACACTGAACTGAACTAAACTGAACTTCAACTCTGAAACTGGGCTGACAGTTTCAATCTACTAGAACTTCAACATTAAGCTGCTTTGACACAAAATCTTTATTGTAAAAGTGCTATATAAATAAAAATTAATTTAATTAAATGTAAACACAGCCTTAAGTGAATAGACTTTTTAGGGAGGGTCAGAAATCCCTGAGATTTGATTGAAAATATCTTAACTTTTTTTCTTTGTTATCTCAAAATTAATATGTGTATGTTTAAGGAACAGCATGAGGGTAAATAAATATCAGAATTAAAATTTCTTCGTGAACTTACCCTCAGGTTCATCCATATATTCAAGAAATAATGATTTAATAAGAGCTCATTCCATGAATTTCACATTAAAAGCAGAGTTAAAATGAATCGTTCTTACGAAATGTTGCTCTTGAGCTTCTGCAGCAGTGTATTGGGCTCCGTCTCTCCCTCCCCAGCCGAGGAATCTCCCTTTAACTGATCTTCTGCCATGTCTCAAACACTCTGAACTGTCAAACTGCATTCAGAAGCCTCCAGGACCTGAAGCTCTAGAACATGAGGAAGATATTAGTACGGCTCCACATTAGATTAAGGCTGACTTTCTTTTCTTTTTATTAAAATCTGATAAGCAGAAAGTGTTAGGGTTCATCAAGACATTATCCTGCATGCAAACAGGGATAGCCTTACACAATTGCCCTGTAAGTAAGTTAAGATAAATGTCAATAATATAAGTTGTATAGTGTTGGCAGTCTTAAGCTTTTTTAAAAGACCACAATTATTTTCTAGTATTTCTTTAATGTGTTCAAAATAGGTCTCATAAATCTGCTTACTGGTAAACATTCAGTTCGTCACATGTCTGTAAACTGAGCACCAGTTTCACCACAAACTGGTATATTTAGGCCAGGTTTACAAAACCAGCGACAAGACTGTAAACACGAAGTAAAACCACGCAAGCGCCTAATTCTCCCACGACTAAACGCCCAAGATATTTTCCCCCATTTCGAAAATACAGCCACTCATGAAACTGTTGTCAGGTCAATCGGATAGCGACCATGCCCAAATACTGCAGGGCTGTTTTTCTGCCACAGTCCAGACATTTCCTCACATTCAGCACACACGCGCCCATTGGAGATCGCAACCGATGCTTTCAGCCGGTGTAAACATGATATCAGGATCAAATCCGATCACTTTAATGCATGACTTAATCTACTGTACTCTTAGCGTATAAGAGACATGCACAGGTTGATTACACCCATGTGTATCTCTTTGTGGGCGTATTGAAAGGCCAACCAACCAGAAACTAGACGAAGCCGTTGGTTATTTATGACCAAAAGCTTGTTTTAGCGCAAGTTAACTAAATCCTCAAACGCAAATGCTCGGTGATGCCTTGAAATTATCCTCACCGAAGCCTAGTTTAAGAAAGCATGACATAGCAGCTAACACGCTAACCTGAGTTTGAACAGGCCGAAGAGACGTCGACAGAACGAAAGCGAAAATACATTATCAGCTTTTTCACAACATTTCATAATGTAATTACATTATTTATAAAAACAACTTTGTTTTTTGTATATGTATGCATAATACGTTAGCTATCGTTTATATCATTACCAATGTCTGTTGCTAGAACTAGCTAGCCACAACTGTACGCCTCGAAAACCTTCGATTATTACGTTTAAAATACCCGTTTTTCTTATATTCTACACATATTGTAATTGTAACAACTTTAGCTAGTGCAATATATCATTCAAATACAAAATAAATGCACCGTTTATTTTATAATCTTAAAAGAAACTACCTGAGACAAATATAGAGCAAAAATCCCCTCTCGGCTTATTTTGTGATTGGACGACTGTGTTATGTCTGCCTGACTACAAAGCAAAGCTCGACGCTGGTTGGCCGAAATGAGTCATCCTACTTGGATACCGAATGAAAGAGCGATTTGATTGGTCGATGGTTTTATGCGCCCAAAAAGAGCATCTTTTTAATATTCTGTCAAGGAACTATAATTTTTGTAAACATTGTCTTTGAAATATAAACAACTTTTGTTTGATTAACTATGATGGATAATTTATTTTAAATGTAGGAAATGTGTATTATGCGTTTGTTTGGTGAAAGCCCCGTAGTAGTAGTAATAATAAATGTTTTATTAACATGTCCTGACATTCACTTTCATATACCGAGAGCACTTAGCTCAATTCTAGACTAATGAAAACATTTTTAGCTGCTTTATTGCAGTTCAGTTGTCACATGAAACCTAAAATTAAATTGAATTATACATTTTCAAATCCAGGAAGGACAAGAAGTATGGAGGTGTGTGCTGTTTAATAATTAAAATATTATTGTTCTTTCAAAAGCCAATAACATGATTTAGAATTCGCAATGATTTATTTACATTCTTGTAACGTATAAACCATAAACCTATCTTTTACAGTCTATAGTATAATCATGGTGGAAACAGGTGTAAGCTAACAAAATCTCTTTAAGTATGACTTACTATAAATCTTGGTCAAAATTCATATGTATTTAAATAGCTCCCATCAAGTAGGAAACCTAATATGATACACTGACGCATTTTTTTCTTGTTATTTACTTTTTTAACGCATTTTTAATTTGACCTTACCAATTGAGACTTTTATTTTGACAGCTCCGTCGCTTGTCTCGGAAGGAAAAGGAAGCAGCGTATGTTCTGCACAAGTTTGACCCTTGTGGGTATACAATCTATGATTACCACAAATATATTCTGTTCTTTTAGTTGAAACAGCAATATTTAAGGTAGGTAAACGAGCACCGAGAACCGTACAAAAGCTTATCGCTAAACAAATTAGTAAATTGAATTAAGGTAACGTTGCTTTTTATGAACACATTCTGAATTTTCCTTAATAATACAATTTTAGAGTATTGTTTGGTAATTCTAAGTAGTGAAATCATATTAGCAGCTAATGACTATCAAAATACAACATTGTTAAGTCAAATAAATAGGGCTAATGTTGTATTGGAGTCATATATGCGTGTGATTTCAGACCGAATATTCAAAGTAACGATACCATGGTAAACAATATAGGGAGCATGTCAAACGTTTTCCATGAACGATTGTGTGGATATAAAACCAGCTTTACCTCAATGTAAATGTATTGCTGTAAACAAACAAACATCTAGCATTATGAAGCATATACAATAGAAATGCACTAAACATGTCATTGTATATATTTCTGAGATACTTTAAATATATGTGTCCAGGGCTTGACATTAACTTTTTTTGATCGCCAGCCACCATGTCTAGTTGTTTTCCAACATTACTAGCCACAAGTTTGTTGTTGGGAAAATATATTTTATATGCATGAATTTGACTTTGGCTTGCTAAATTACTTGATCTAATTTTTGTGTTATGTCCACAAGCCTCCTCATTCATTTAACTTTTTTTGTGTGTTGTGACCTTGCTCAATGAGCATGAGCAAATGGGCTGTGATTTCATATTATCGCATGGCAATTAGTTTTATTTTACATGACTTTTCAGAACTCAACAATATTAGGATTTACCATTTTTTTTCTCTGGTCACACCAAACTAATTATTTCCTTGCCACTAATTTTAAATAATGTGTCAAAGCAAGCAAAATATATCTGTAAACATGCACTTTTTATTCAACAGAAATGTTCTTAAAACAGTTGACATTTAAAAACAAATGTTCTCATGTATCTAAAACTACACACCGCAGTCTGTTCTGGCTGAAGGTGCTAGATTACCAGTTAAAATGCATAAAACCTATTAAAGCAATGCTTTTGTTAAGGATGATAATTAAAATATATTAACAAAAATAACTGTAAGCAAAAGAAAGCTGGTGAAAAGCATTCTACATGCGATTAATGAAAGGATGATCGCGCACACAAGGTTAATGTTAGGCCTATTGATAATCTGTTTAAAGAACGGTTAAAGTGAAAGCGGCAACTGCTGGCATACCAAAAATCTCCAGCCCTTGAAAGCAGCAATGCACGAGCCTCACTTTTTCCAGTCTATTTCTAAGAGGACTGATCGCACCATTCCAGGCATGGTTGCTTCACGCAAGAAAATAGAATCCAAAGCCCTCTTCAGTGAGTGAGGAGAGCCTGTGTCTCACCTTGTGCCTGATCATTTTCTCATTCGGTATTCACCTTCTTTCTTTTGCTTGCAAAAACTGTTTTTTTTCTCAGCTGTGAAAACTGTCATAAACTAAAATTCTAATCTGCCAATTTGAAAATTATTTTCAACCAGCCAAAGTGGCTAGTGGGAGTTTACAGGTGTTAATGTCGAGCCCTGTGTGTTTCCCCTTGTGATCAACGTTTATTGTCATTAGATTAACAACACAACAGACATTCAAACAAACAAACAAACAGGGAAGGGGGAGCAACAGACATATCAACAATTTTCAATCTAAAAAGAGAGTGAAAAAAAACATTTAAAGGGTCATTCATTATATATCACAGGTGTCAAACTCAGTTCCTGGAGGGCCGCAGCTCTGCACAGTTTAGTTCCAACCTTGCTTCAACACACTGAACTGTAGGTTTCAAACAAGCCTGAAGGACTTAATTAGTTTGATCAGGTGTGTTTAATTCGGATTGGAACTAAACTGTGCAGAGCTGCCGCCCTCCAGCAACCGAGTTTAACACTTGCGCTTTTTATAGTCTAAAATTATGGAAGAAAAACATTGCCATGCATTAATGGTACTACGTTTAGCTTTATTAATTTGTGCTATTGTGCCTTCACAAGTCACTATTTTAAGGAGGCTTTGAATCCAAAATGTTTTTGCACACATGTGCGGAGTATACCACTTTTGTATGATTGCCGCCTTTGCAGCTGTAAAACCAGCTAACAACATTCTTCTTTAGTGTACTTGTACAGAAATTAGAATCGTCATTGAGAAGACGTAAAACAGGATTAGACATATAATCAACTTGTAGGAAAAAGGACAAAACTGAATTTACATGAGACCAAAGCAAAACATATGGAGAAAAGTACCTGAAGAGACAGTGTTACAGATATGACAGTTGTAGTTTGACTGCAGTTTCATTGAAATGGATATGTTTCCCCCTGTAATGTGTTTTTTTCACTGTCCTGAGCAGCATGAGACTGACAGCGCTGCTTTCGATGGCAGCAAAAGTTGCTCTTCCACACGGTTACCGCTACGGGACGAACAGACCGTGGACAATCGCAGCCCGGCGGCTCAACCCACCCGGCAAAAGAAGAAGAAAGGTGTTTGTTGAGCCCATTGCTAATGAGGACTGGCCCGTCGTGAGAGGAGACACAGTAAGTCATTCATTCATTGTTCAATCTTTTGACAATTTATATTTAGTAGAAGATGGTAGGTCTTACCTGGCAACCCTCCCGTTTTTCCCGGTATTCTCCCGTATTTTACAGTTCTATCCCGCAATCATCCCATAAAGGTATTTTCCCGTATTTCTCCCGTATTTTCAGTCTATCTCTGAAGGGTGGCAAATAAACATTAAAGAGTCGATCCTCCCTATACAAAACCCAATACCGCCGAACCACCAGGGGCCGCCCCTTGCTCTTAAATGTGAGTCTGTTCTGTGCTTTCGCTTTGTTTAGGCATGAAAACACTTTGAAGTAAATATAAAAACGGCGGGATTCCCTTTTCTTTAGATTACAGGTGCCGTCGCCCCTTCTATGCAATCCTTAAAACAGTCATATAGCGATGCGTGACTGTCAGACGCGCTTTATAGTGATAAATAGACACTGTTTCCCAAACGGATTCTGTACACGCGATTTCAAGCAGAGCGAAAGTCTGGGTTTTGGGTACGTGTTTGAACAGACATATACACATAATTGATAATATTTAAAGATGTCGATCTTGGTGGGGTTTTTTCAAACACAACTAATTTAGTCCTAAATGAGCATAAAAAGTTAGGAAAGCAATCGAATGCTTTCATTATAATGTTAGATGTGCGCATTTTAAAAGTGACACCTGTTATTTAATGTAATAAAACAAAAAAATCTAAATAAATAAGAGATTCATTCATTGCTCTTTAATCAGAATGTGTAAGTTATACAGTGAAGAAACGGTTAATGAGATTTGATAACTTGATTCTGTTTCATTATAATAGCTATTAATTTTAATGAGCTGAACTGTTAGCTAATGTATTTGCTGCTAATGTATACTGTTAAATTTTTCTTTTATAAATAATAATAATAAAACGTATTACTGACAATTTGACTGTTTATTTAAAATGAAACAGCTCCAAATGAACATATTTAGTAATTTAGGGATTTATTAAAGGGGGTTAGGGTGGATGGGTCGGGGGAATCTCTTATTATGGTGGGCATATGCCTTATTTTCACATCTCAATGTTACAGCTGTCCTTACATTTTATTCTAACCATCAGATTACGCTATCAACAGTGTATTTGAATGGTTCTTCTGAGGTTGGGGTTAGGAGTAGTGGTAGGTTAGGGCGATATACAGCCTCATATCATATCACTCCACATCAAAATTTACGCTGGTAACACAATCTTATAGATGACAAAATGTGCTACCTACTTTTTGAATAGGAGGTAGGAAAATCTGACATTTAGGTAAAGTTTGTTTTCTATTCACACATTCGGACTTCCTCCTTAATAATATAATTTCCGAAAAGTACTCTGCAAATTCTAAATTGTGAAATCATTTTAGCAGCCAATGACTATCAAAGTACAACATTGTTCACAGTATATACAATATAGGGGGCATGTCACAAGTTGTCATTGAACGCATGTGCGAATATTAAACAAACTTTACTTCAATAAATCTGAAATGGTCGGACAAATTGCTGTGTAGTGCAGTGCAGAGTCACTGATTCGATCCAAGACCAACGACAAGATGATCCCAAGGTTTCCATATCCTGGACCAGGCCGTATCCTGAGCAGCTACTGTGGTGGTCATGGAGAAGTGGATAACATGAGACTGATTCCTGTGATGCTCCAGGGAACGACGAGTCTTCGCTGAGGCCAGCTTCTAGCCTCCGCCACTGAGACTGCAGCTCTGCACAAGACATTTGCCCAGCGGAGAAATTAAAATGGTCGTGCCCAACTGAGTCTGGTTTCTCTCAAGGTTTTTTTTCTTCACTTTCGCCAATTAGTGAAGTTTTTTTCCCTCTCCGCTGTCGCCACTAGCTTGCATGGTTCAGGATCTGTAGAGCTGTGCATCGTTGGATTTGCTCTTCAGTGTTTGGACTCTCAGTAGTGATTATTAAACCACACTGAACTGAGCTAAACTGAACTGAACTTAAACACTAAAAACTGAACTACACTGTTCCAGTTTACTATGACCTTTTATGTGAAGCTGCTTTGACACAATCTACATTGTATAAGCGCTATACAAATAAAGGTGAATTGAATTGAACAAATTGACAGATCACCAGCATAACATGAGTAAACTAGCAAATGTTCGTTGAATAATTGAATAATTGTTGTATAATTACTTTATTATAAAATAATTGGGATGGAAACTAAGCATCTTTTAGCTCCTGTGCTGTTTGAGATTATATTTGGATATATGATGTGATGTTACATTGTAATACATTTATAGAAAATATAAAGAAAAGGCTTAATTTGTCTTAAAGTTAAATTTTCTCAAATATGAAAACTGTCATCTCTTACACTGTCAAGTTGTTCTAAACTTGACCAGGTTTTTATATATGTTGGTCATAAAAGATGTCAAAAATAAGATACTTTTTTATGAAGTAAAAAAAAAGATCAATTAATAAATTAAGTCAGTCAGAGGGTTCATTTGACTTTCATTCTAAAGGAACAGCTGAATTTTTTTTCAGAAAAACAGTGTAAAAATATTAATTAACATCAAGCAGAGAAAGAAATATTTGATGAAATTTATTAACAAAGGTAGAAAACACTAAAACATTAAACACAGGTATATAGGTAGAAAACACT
Organism: Danio aesculapii; assembly: GCF_903798145.1. Taxonomy (NCBI): domain Eukaryota; kingdom Metazoa; phylum Chordata; class Actinopteri; order Cypriniformes; family Danionidae; genus Danio; species Danio aesculapii. The sequence goes on from NC_079453.1 coordinate 9,254,355, forward strand.
AAATAATACTGATAATACTAAAACACAATATATACTAATTAATTTGTAAATACAATTTAGCACATTTTAAATAATAATTTTAAAGATTGTCTATACAAATATGAACATTTAGACATCTACAAAACTTCCTATTAAAATTCTACTTTTATTTGTCACATACACAGTATGATATGCAGTGAACTGCTTATACAATGGCCCGTGACCTAAAAAAAAACAAAAATAATAGCAAAAAGAATCTAAATGATGAAATATACATAGTAAAAACAAGTAATAAAAAGGATGGCGTAAAAACACAAGTAAAAGCACAAAAATGTTTTATTAAGTTGTATAACTCAAAAAAAAATAAGAACAAATCTAAAATATTTAAAACTTTGACTTTAGTTGATGTTTAAATGTCATTTACTCCTTTATATTTTCTCCCAGTGCATATCATCTGTATTAAATCCTCCTTCAATGTAATTCAACCAGGTGGAGGTTTTGTCTGGCAAAGAGAAAGGAAAGCAGGGCAAAGTTGCTCAAGTGATCCGGCCTCGAAACTGGGTCATTCTCGAGGGCCTGAACACGGTAGGAGCAAATCTTGATATTAACTATACTTCTTTTGTTAGCATGTTATTAAAAAGCAACTCTTTGAACGGTTTTCCAGCATTATCGATATGTGGGCAAATCTGGAGATTACAGAGGGACTTACCTTGCCAGTGAAGCTCCTCTGCTGCTGAAGGATATTGCGCTCATTGACCCAACTGACAGGTGAGCTTTAATATTCATGATTTTCAGTCGTCTGGAGGGCAAAACATCCATAGTACTGCAGTTTAGACCTGTCAGGTTGCTGTAAGTTTCAAGGCACAAATATTTAGATCAGCTCTAAAAAGAAGAAAAGATACAATCCACATTACAGCACCACCTATGGTATTTTTACAGCACCCTCATATTTTTCCAATGTCGTGCAGCCCTACTTCAGATTGGCATTTCTATGAAAATACGATGAAAGCTATGACAGAACAAGTGAAAAATATGAACTGTCTTTTTCAGCAATAAACAGTAATATTGTTGAAAGCACCTACGTCTAAATGTGTTTGTTTGTGTCTTATGTTTGTTAGAAAGCCCACAGAAATCCAGTGGAGGTACACTGAAGAGGGCGAACGAGTGCGTGTTTCTGTCAGGACAGGACGGATTATTCCAAAACCAGTCTTCCAGAGAAAAGACGGCATCGTTCCTCAACAGTGGAAAGGTGCGATTTCTGAGGAAGTTTAAAAACAATTCTTTTATTTTATTACTATTATTATTTTTTAGTTAATATTTTTAACCTATGTTAAGCTGGTTTGATACAATTTACATTGTAAAAAGAGCTAGAAATAAAGATGAAATGAATTGAATAATTTTAAATATGTCTCCCAAATCTGAAATGATCTCTCTACCTTGCAGATGGACCCAAGGACACTTCACCAGAGGACACGCTTCAGAAAACATATACTCCGTCACTGAAAACCCTTGAGGAGGAAGTTATGGAGAAAATGAACATTCAGGAAAATAGAAGGCCTCGTAAAAGCTACTGGTACTGAGGAACCACAGAGACTGTGTATTATGTTTAAGCTCAAAAACAGCAGCAGGATTATTTATCATGGACTAATAATGTATGTGTTCTGGAGACTGTCAATAAACCAACCAAACATTATGCTCTGTTTTCTTGCTTGTGTGCTATAAACACATCATTACTGGCTGATGCACAAAAATATCCTAATAGATATAATGAACATTAGCATTATTCTGCCATGTAACTGTACGAGACCCAACTCCTGCAGAAAACAACAAACCATGACATTCCCCATTCCCCAGTTGGTGTCACGATGAACATAATATTTCCCCTCAGATTCAAATTAGCTAAACTTTAGACCAGTTTTCAGTCCACACATGTAAAAGTTTATATGGACTTCAATTCAGATGCTTTTAGTCTAAATTCTCTTGAATGTAGAGTCAATATACAACACCCATTCTTGTCTTAACTTTTGATCCACTTCAAATGTAGACTACTGTATACTGTGATACGGATCCTTACGCTGTTCAGAGTACCCTGTTGAACTGAAAATTCCCTGGACTATCCTGTCCTGTTATGTATTTATTTTTCATGGATAACCAGCCTTTCTTGAAGACTTGATTGATTTAGCGACTTTGTAAATGTGCAATATTATAGATATCACAGATTTGTTATGAACAACTTCTCTTCAAATGGCTGACATGGTCGTCTCTTTGGCATAAAACTGGACAACCTGTTATCAGATGGTTTTAGTCACTTTAGAAAGGTTCGCCGCCATCTTGTAAAATTAGGCTGTCAGTTGAATAAATAGGTGGTGCATTCACACTCATAAGGGCACTTCAGAGTGAAAACCATCATGGTCGCCATACTGAAGTGTCCATCCAAACCCAAGTTCCCAAAACTGACCACTTTGAAGTGAAGGATTTTGAAGGGTACAACTATAGGGTACTTGGGCATGTGTACATCAGTATAGCATTATTTTTGTGACACTGAGCAGCAATAGGCTAATTAACCATTTTTGTCGCTGTGAAAGTTGTTGGTGTAGGGGCAGATGTTAATAAAAAATGGGTAATTTAATAAATAATATAAATAACTCTCCTTAACATCGGTCTTGAGTTGTATCCCTTCTAGAAGCAAACAAATTGTGTGGTGTCGCACCAGACTATAAAATTTGTGGTGTCGCACACTGTGTTTTGATTGGAAGGGTTCGTCCCTATGTCCTAATCCTTTTAAAGCAGTCACTTTGGAGGGTAAACCCATAGTAAAACTTCTCTAGTACTCTCTTTAGCATAGATTAAAACAGGACCTCGAAGGTTATGACATTTTAGATTAGTTCTCAGGCATTCATTCGTTCACTCACTGCCGTGTTTTTCTACTCCAGCCCAGCTGGTGTCAGTCTCGCTTAATCCTCGGGAACGGTGCAGCGGATGTTCAGGAAATCCTTCACGATGGTGGAAGAAAAGATGTTTATGTGTCTAAATGGTTAGAAAGGGACAGTATACGATTGAAAACAGATATTTCTTGCTTGTTTAGACTATTACATTATCGTGCTTTTTGCGTCTTGCTGGAGGAAAAATAAGGATTTTAAAAGCAGACTGGGCAGTGCAAGCTCGACTCCTGCAGCAAGCGTTGATTTACCCGAAGGCGAATGTAGCATCGATGTTGTTGTGATCTGATATTTTCTCACAGTGTTTTTGCATAAAAGTCTAGAAGTGCAGGAGGATATGAGAATACTGGAGCTGCTTTGGTGAAAGTGATGCAAAGGCAGCTCTTCAGCGATTCTTGCGTGTGATTCTCTCTCTTCTGAACTGATCTGGGTTCATCTTCGGTGGACATGTCTCTGGTAGCCTACGACAGCAGCGACGACAGTGACCGCGATGATTCTCCGGTTTTACCCGCTCGAGCTCCGGGAAGGAGCGGCGGACTCTTCGCTTCTCTGCCCGCGCCGAAGAACGCGGAGGTCCGACCGACCGCAGATCAGCCTGCAGCTGCTGCTCAACCCAAGAGGATGACCATGGACCTCCCCAAACCCAAGAAACGCACAGAGCCCGTCAAAATCGTGGTTCCTCAAATCAAGCCAGCAGATGTGAGTTTTGCTGATCCGTTAATGTCAAAACATTTCATCGAAATAGTTTCTGACGGTAATGTTTTTATTTTTTCAGTCTGACTCTGATGATGATGAGCCAGTGCGGAAAAAAACAGCTCCTCGGGTATGGATAAAGTATATTTTGCTCGTTTTTCACTGTATATTTACTTCAAGAGATTTTTTTTTATTACTAGTTTGAGCATTGGGCTAACAACCCTCCCATAAAAAAAAACTAGATGTTAAGAAATATATATATATATATATATATATATATATATATATATATATATATATATATATATATATATATATATATATATAGATAGATAGATAGATAGATAGATAGATAGATTTGCTTGTAATTTATTCAAATGCAATGCATAGAAAATGCTTGATCATCCCAAATGTATCTAAATAAATGAAAATTTTCCAATCAGAGCTATTCAATTAATCTGGTGTTTTCATATGGGAATATATATCGTACAAAAAGAAAACATCGCTATGTCCGATTTTTCCATTATCGCCAGCCCTACTCATTAATATGTGAATAATCTTGATGTTCTAGTATTTACCTTAAAGCACAATTTAAAGGCTTAACTAGGCTATGGGAAAGCAAATTATGATAATTAGGCGAGTCATTGTATAACGAGGGTTTGTTCTGTAGACAATCAACAACACATTACTTAAGGGGGCTTATAACATTGACCTTAAATGTTTTTTTTTTAATTTAATAAAATAATGCTTTTATTCTAGCCAAAAATTAAACAAATAAGACTTTTTCCATATCCAAAAATATTAAATAAATCATTTTAAAAAAGGAAAAATCAAGATAAACAAAACGTATATAAAATTTAGTTGAAAATTTAGCAAAAGCAGACACATACATGATGAAAGTCAATTTTAAACAGTACACAAGGGTTAATAAACGTTTAAATGAGAGGACATATGTTAATGAGCTGTTTACAGATGGTCCGTTTTTCAATAATACTCATTAATATCTGAATAATCTTGATGTTCTTGCACATAACACTTGTTTTTGTTCTTTATATCCTCTCAGGGCAGTGGTTTGTCCTCTTTGCTTCCCCAGCCTAAGAATCTGGCGGTGAAGGAGACCCAGAGACCCCTGGTGCCACACACACTCACCAAACGTCCTGCATCAGATAAACCTAAACCAAATGCAGCCAAGCCCCAGAGTCTGTCAGGAAGCAGCCCGTCTCCATCCGCCATCAAAGCGGCAGCTAAATCAGCAGCCATGCAGCTAGCTAAACAAATGGCTGCGGACGAAGACGGAAGTGACGACGAACTCGCTCCTGAAAACTACTTCTCTCTTCCGGAAAGCTCTGTTCAGCCTGTGATCCCACAAAATGTTGATGCGCAACAGTTCGTACCCTCTTTACACCCTCCACCTGGTGTGGAGGATGCCCCGCTGGACTTTGGCTCTAGTAAGCCAGTCGGAGCCATTCAAGACTATAAGACGAGTGAAGATTTTCAACATCAGTACCAGGAGCTTCCTGACAACACACAGCCAGAGGCGTCTGCACAGGTGTCTAATATGTGTGTTGTATATATATATATATATATATATATATATATATATATATATATATATATATATATATATATATATATATATATATATATATATATAAAATATGTATATATATATATATATATATATATATATATATATATATATATATATATATATATATATATATATATATATATATATAATATGTATGTATGTATGTATGTATGTATGTATGTATGTATGTATATATATTATATTAATAATTATGTATATATGTTGTTTGTGATGTTAGCAGCTGATGTTTTGTGCGTAATGTTTGACAGGAGTATTATGGGGAAGGATACTATCAAGATCCAAACCCTGGAGCTGATGAGGAAGAGGAGTCGGGGTCATCTTCGTTGTTCAATGATGAAGCGGTTAGTTGTTTTTAGTAGCTCTGGTATTTATCTCTGAAATTTGGAGAGCGTAATAGCATAAATTACAGCTATTATTATTTTTATTATTGTAATATTATAATTATTATTATTATTCTTCAGTAAATTGAAATGAGTTTCCCAGTGTTAGTTTTGCAGCTGGAAGGGCATCCGCTGCGTAAAACATATGCCAGATAAGTTGGCGGCTCATTCCACTGTGGCGACCTCTGATAAATAAAGGGGAAAAAAATGAATGAATGAAAATTGAAGTGATAATCTTTTTTTAAATTTTAGTTAAGTTACAGCAATAATAAAACAGAAATAATAGTAATCATAAAAATATTGCAGTGTTCATTTCAGGCTTTTTTACATCATTAAAATAAAAAAAATATCCAAACAACAATGTAATTTATTATTATCAATATATATATATACATATATATATATATATATATATATATATATATATATATATATATATATATATATATATATATATATATATATATATATATATATATATATATATATATAGTTAATAATAGTAAATAACACTAAATAATAATAACAGTAGTAAGTGAATATTAACAACAATAATAGATAACAACAAAAATAGAAAATATCTATTTTACAGTCCAGTAGTAGTATTGCAAACATAATTTGTCTATTAATTTTCATTTTGAATAACATTATTGTTACATGACAACACAATAATAATAAACAACAACAATGTTATTTATTATTAACATCATTATATAACTTTACAGTAAAAATAATAGTAAATAACACTAATTAATTCTTACAGTACTTAAGTCAATAATAATAAAAATAATATAAAATATTTATTTTATAGTCCGGTAGTAGTATTGCAAACGTAATTTTTGTTTTCAATAATTTTCATTTTGAATAACATTGTTGTTATATGACAACACAGTAATAATAATAAACAACAATAATTTATTTATTGTTATTGTTATTATTATTATTATTATTAACATTATTATATAACTATACAATAATAATAAAAGTAAATAGCACTAATAATTACAGTAAAAAGTAAAAAATAATAAAATAACAGTAATAACAATAGTAATAATACAATATCAACAGTAATAATAATAATAACATATTTATTGTTGTTGTCATTATTATTATTGTTATTATTATTATGAGTTCTGCTTAGACTGAGGCCAGTTTATTCCAGGTTAAATTCCAGTTCTCCCCTGTGTTTCTCCAGTTTCGGCGGCTGCAGGGAAAACAGAATCGTGGAAGAGAAGAAATCAAGTTCCTGGAGATCAAAGGAGACGATCAGCTGAGCGGAAATAAGCAGTGGATGACCAAGAACATGACAGCAGAGGCCGAACCACGCAAGTCCTTCAGCAAGGTCACAAATCTCATTTCAATCACAGTATTTCCTATAATAATTTTTCTTCTGGAGAAAGTCTGATTTGTTTTATTTCGGCTAGAATAAAAGAAGTTTAAAATTTTTTTTTAAGTCAAAATTGTTAGCCCCTTTAAGCTATATATTTTTTAGATTGTCTACAAAACAAACCATCGTTATACAATGATTTGCCCTCACTTGCCTAATTAAGCCTTTAAATTGTCCTTTAATCTGATTACTAGTATTTTGAAGAATATCTAGTAAAATATTATATACTGTCATCATGGTAAAGATAAAATAAATCAGTGATTAGAAATGAGTTATTAAAACTATTATGTTTAGAAATGTGTTAAACAAAATCTTCTTTCCGTAAAACAGAAGTTGGGGGAATATATATACAGGGGGGCTAATAATTCTGACTTCAACTGTATACTGTATTTTTCCTATATACTAAAGGACCCTGCTAACCCTTTTTCAGAAACGAGGAGATCAGCCAACAGGCCAACAGAGACGCAAACACCAGATCACGTATCTGATTCACCAGGCCAAAGAGCGAGAGCTGGAACTCAAGAACAACTGGGCCGATAACAAGCTCACTCGGCGGCAAACACAAGCCAAGTACGGATTCTAGCAGACTGGATATACAGATCTACCTAATGTTCTGTCCCAAGCGATGCACAAATGAGAGGTTTTGGCCAGCTTTTAGAGTTTGAGAAAGGCGTTGAGGACGAAGTTCAAGATGGCTAACAAAGTCTACCTAATATTGTGTTTCCATTTGAACTACGTTATGTTTTGTGACCCGGTTTTAGTTCGGTCGGAAACAATCACCCTGTAACATAGTAGTTGTGTAGGTCGACATTATATTTGCTCATTAAATATGGTTGGGATGGTCTTGTCTTCCACGCTGCCGTCGTGAGCGCCGGCGGTGTATATACAATACGAGGCATTGAAAATATAACAAAACAAACGGTTAACACTTTACAGTATGGTTGTGTGTATTAATGGTTTTGTTATCGTCAGTGTTAAAGGGATAGTTCACCTAAAATAGTGTTGTCACGGTACTGGAATTCTGTATCAATCGATTCTGAAATTTTCCAGCTAACATTTGAGCGCTGTTAAGCACGTTCTTAAACAGCGCTAATGTGTTCACATGCTCAACAGAAATTACTGTGATTGGCCGTGAAGGTCATCGGTTCACCAAACTTGCCGCTGTTTACTGAGTGTAACCACAGATACAGGGACACTAGAGCGTTTAATCGCCGCAGTTCATCAGTGGATCGCTCGTATGTCAGCTTAGAGACAAACCATCTGATCGACGTGACTTTAAAACGCTTGAGTGTCCCTGTGTCTGTGGTTACACTGAGTAAACAACGGTGAGTTTGATGAACTGATGACCTTCGTGGCCAATCACAATCATTTCTGTTGAGCATGTGAACACAATGGCAAACCAGCACTGTTTAAGAACGCGCTCAACGGCGCTCAAATGTTAGCAGGAAATGGACTATTTTAAAAATGTCGGTATCGATTGGTACCGAATTCCAGTATCGTGACAACTTCGATATTTTTTAAGATACGAGTATTCACCCTTGATTTGTTTTGGTTGGGTTATTTTGAATTGTAACCATTGATGTTCATAGTTTTTGTTTGTCCTACTGTGCATGTCAATGGTTACCAGTTTCTAGCATACTTCAAAATATCTTTAGTATTGGCATTTAAAATATGCCAAAACAATCTGATCTTGAATTGTGTTATTTTGAATTATTAACAATTGTAAATGATTAGAACTGAATATTATATGCCAGTAAGATTGTTTTGAATTTTAATTTCTAAACTTGAACATTGAACATCTCAAATTTAAGACAATTACATTTTTTTTCTTAAGTCAGATTTTTATAGACGTATTTTCAAAATTCCTAGACTGCAGAGATGCAGTTTGTTAAATTACCATTTTAAGTAGTGTTGACACGATACTGGAAATTGGTACGAATCAATACTGAGATTTTAAAAACGTTCAGTTCTCGCTAACATTTCAGCGCTGTTGAACGCATCCTTAAACACTGCTGGTGTGTTTCAAAGTCAAGCTTTTTTGTCTATAAGCTGACCTACGAGTGATCCGCTGATGAATCGCGGCTTTAAAATGCTCCAGTGTCCCTGTATCTGTCATTACAGTCAGTAAACATCGATGAGTTGACGTCCATAGTTTTTGTTTGTCCTACTACGCATGTCAATGGTTACCAGTTTCTAGCATTCTTCAAATTATCTTCTTTAGTATGGAGCTTAAAATATGCCAAAATTATCTGAATTTAAGTTATTTTGAATTATTAACAATTGTAATTGAATTAAACTGAATATTATATGCCAATAAAATTAGCTTTGACTTTAAATTTCGTCATTTGAATGTTGAACATCTGAAATTTAAGACAACTGAAGGTTTTTAAATCCAACTTTTATAGATGTAGTTTCAAAAATCCTAGACTGCAGAGATGCAGTTTGTAAAAATAGTTTCAAGTAGTGTTGTCACGATACTGGAATTACATACCAATCAATACTGGAATTTTAAAAACGTACATTTCCCGCTAACATTTGAGCTCTGTTGAGCATGTTCTTAAACATTGATGATTTGCCAATGTGTTCACGTGCTCAAAAGAAATGACTGAAATCACTGTAACCACAGACACAGGGACATTGGAGTTTCAAAGTCGTGTCGATCAACTGGTTTGTCTCTAAGCTGACATACGAGCAATCCACTTATGAATCGCGGCTTTGAAATGCTCCAGTGTCCCTGTATCTGTGGTTACACTCAGTAAACAGCGGTGATTTCAGTGAACTTATGACCTTCACGGCAATCACAGTCATTTCTGTTGAGCATGTGAACACAATGGCAAATCAGCGCTGTTTAAGAATGCGCTCAAATGTTAACAGGAAATGGATGTTTTTAAAATTTCAGTATCGTGACACCACTACTTTCAAGTTTTCATGATGAAAAACTTCAGGACGTCACATTTCATATAGGTAAATTCGAAACCAAAAATTTAGATTGTGAAATTTGAAGAAAAAAAATCAGAAGTAAAAATATTCAGTTGTCTGAAATTTCAGATGTTCAATATTAAAGAAATTAAAAAACTTTTTTATGCCATATAATATTCAGTTTTATTAAATTACAGTTGTTAATAATTAAAATGAACACAATTAAACATTTAGATAGTTTTGGCATATATTAAGCTCCATACTAATGTGGTGTCATTTTATTTTGAAACCAATCAACGAAGGGTAACTTATTTAAAATGAGCTGAATCAACATAATTCTTGAGTGTTTATTTGGGAACAACTGAACTGTTTTATGTTCAGTCCACTTAAATTTGTAAAAACATTTAATTTAATTTGTGTGGAAACTTGCGTTTTTAGTGTAAATGAGTTTGTTTTAATTTTGGGTGAACCATCCCTTTAATTTACAAGTGCACTATTGTTGCATTAACTGTATATTAACGTAAATGAGCTCATATTAATGTATACAATGTTACTGTAAAGTGTTACTGCAGAAAACCTTGTAAACAAAAAAAGTGTTTGAGTGAATCTTTCCTGGTTTGATTGTTTTTACCTGCTTGTTTTTCATTTGAATGTAGATTCTTAACCGAGGACTCTTGTGTAGAACTATGAATAAAATATAAGAGTTTCATTGCACCCGTAGGAAATATACTGTGTTAAAACACTTTTATGTGATGAATAAATCCTGTATCACTGCCAGAAGTGAACATGCATAGGCCTGAGTAAATTAAGGGTTAGTTCAAAACACAATTGATCATTTGCAGAGATTTTAAAGAGAATTGAGGAAAATTTAAAGGACATCAGGAAGACTTTTAAAATGTCTCAAAATATAGGAACGGACTCAAAACATTAAATTGGTCGATGATTTAATGTTCAATTGAGTTTGGGTTTTTATTCGACTTGTCTGTTATTTCAATACGAGCACCATTTCACACAGAAAGGATGTTTACTGTATGCTTTATCCTGAGGTATGCAAAATATAATCCAGGGTGTCTTAAAATTATTACATTAATTTTAGGCCTTAAAAAGTCTTAAATTCATGGACATACAGTCTTGTAGGTCTTAATTTTAATCAGGTCTTCATTTTCCTGTCTATGTAAAGTTGCAGTTGGCCTGACTCCCATCCAATCAACAGTCTCCTCACAAAACTCTATTTACCAGTATTTATGTATTTATAGACCATGTATGGTGACTGTTGTGCATATATTATGTTGATAGTTATGTTGAGTTATAGATAACTTTTTAATTTTTTTTTTGCCATTTTTGCTGAATTTGAATGTCAAACGTGATTATAAATTAAAGTATTTGCATCAATATGTGTTAAAGTTATAGTGATAAAATATAAAGTTATAATAATTAAACTATAATTTAAATAGTCGTGTTGATAAATGGTAAAAACCTAGTGGTTTAAAGAACAGTGACAAAGGGTAAAGATTTATAATTTTGGAGTTGCTCGATGACCTTTAAATAGTATATATATTTAATAATATTTATATTATTAAATGACTAAAAGAGTTTCTCTAAGTACAAGTTTTGCTTTTGTAACAATGATATTATAGCAGGTATTTCTGAAAATCATAAGAGTCATTAAAAAAAGGACATTTAATGTATAAAAACACTATTTTTCTTGAGGTAAATCAATTATAATGACTTCAATCTTAAAATATTTTTTATTGCTATTACTTAGCTCTTACATCATGTCCTAAATAAACGACGTTTCGACACGTAAAAGGTTTCCATGTTAAAAGCAATTTTTTACAGCGATGCACAAAATTTCAGTTTTAGAAATGGTTTCTATTTCTATGGTAGAAAAGCAATATTACACATTATTGTTTTAATGCTTGAAAATGAGAAAGATTGTACTTTATTGTTCATTTTGATTAATAAAGTACCATCTTTCTCTTTTTCAAGCATCAAAACAATAATGTGTAATATTGCTTTCTATACATTAAATGTCTCGGTTTTTTAAATATTGAATATTTATAATGATTTTCAGAAAAAAAAACAGCTAAATGTCATTGATACGGAAGCAAAACTTCTATTTAGAGCAATTCATTTAGTCATTTGATGAAATATAAATTTTAAAAAAACGGTATTTAAAGGTCACAGAGCAGCTCCAAAATACCAAATTTAATGCTGAATAGAGCACATAATCAGTACCTGAGGCGATCATTGTCATAGTTGTTTATACTTTTGTTCAGCCATGATGTCGCAGTAATTGAAAACCATTTCTAAAACTGAAATTTTGTGCGTCGCCATCGTACCATCTTCAGACAAAAATTGCTTTTTTAACATGGAAACCTTTGCGTGTCAAAACGTTTATTTAGGACATGGTGTAAGGGCTAAGCAATAGCAATAAAAAATATCTTGAGATTAAAGTCATTATAATTTCATTTAACTAAAGAAAAATTACCAGAACAATCAAAATGTAATTACCAAAACAATCTGAAACTTAAAAAAAAATGAAAAGTAGACTAGAAACAGGAAGAAATAAACAAAACAAATGATTTTATTTGTACAAACACCTAACGTATAATCTTTAAATTGTTTTTGGACACATTTTCAGTAAAGACGACGTTATTCTGAATCAGACTCTTTTAAACTTTGCTGTTGCTTCATCAGCAGCAGTTGCCTGGGCTCCACAAACGGCACCACAGACATGGGCACCCGGACTCGGTCCAAACCATTCACCTGACACAGAAAACACAGCTCAGATATGCGTGCTAAAACAGTGAGAGCAATATATCCCACAGTTATAAATCAATCCACTTACTGTGACCTCACACCAGTGCTCTCCAGGCCCTGTGATTGGCTCCTCGGGAAGAGTCAAAGCATGTGGAGGCACAACCACGCCGCGCTGGACAGAAAAACAGCCCATGAGATGTGTAAACACCACAGATACTGATTGGCCATTGAGAGAATCCTCACTTCATGCATCAGTTGATTTCCAACACCAAACCAGTGCCAAAAATAAATAGTTAGAAACAGCCAGCATACGGTCATTTTAACTTTCGGTTGCTGGCATGTTTTGCGTTTCTAAATATAAAAGGCCACATTTACTAAATCAGGCAAATTAGTTGGTGTGAAATTAAAATGTACAAGGTTTATTTGTTATTGCACGTTGTTATTCTTTAGGCTAATTCACAGAAAAAATGCTTGTTTTGGTAATCTTCAATCAAAATCTGATCATTTGCCTGGATCCTCCTCTGATGTCAGTTTCGATGGATTGAGCCATCATATTCTTAACCACGCCCCAAACCATTAGTTTGCTATAAGGGAATGATGCGCAACAAGAAAGCCCCGCCCCCTTCTCAATATTCAGTTTCAGCTGGAAGTACGTCAACATGCTGAACTCAAATTTCTGCACTTGAAAAGCTCTTGTAATGTTCTTTGGGTGATTCGACAGAAAATTAGCCAAATTTTGACCAACAAAATACTATGAGCTTCATCGAAGACTTCAAGGCCAACACAAACACTTAATACACTTCACTGAACATAGACATCACCTATATACTATATAACTGCAGGTTCTCTATCATTATATATAACAACTTTAACTATTAAAAGCTATTAGTTACTAATTATTTATGGTAACTAATAACCTTTACTTTGCTGAATTATTTGAGTGTAATGCAGTAATGTGCACCTTTTGTAAAGCTGATTTGAAGCAATAATTATTGTAAAAAAAGCGTTATACAAATAAACTTGAATTGAATTAAGAGCAGCACAAATAAAAAAATTATAAAATAATGTGGTTTGAAAAATGTTGTCTTCTAACATTACAAGTTTTCCATGTTTCCACTAGCGCAGCATGTGTAAGTGCAAGATGGGTTCAGACCTTGCAAGCCTTAGTAAATATAATATTGAAGTTATGTTAAAAACGTCTTCTTAAATTCTGCTTCTGATAAAAACAAAACAAAAAAACAAAATGTGAATGCATATTTAAGGCCAGTCAGCTCTATATTTCTTTAAATTAAGCTTTAAATGTTGACAGTTTTTAACACCAACATCTGTGCAGGTGCATGTTTTTTAGTCAATCTAGCCATTAATGTTATTTTTTAAAGATTCTGAATTCACAGAACTTCACTCAAAACTGAATATTCGGTCATCATTTACTCTCCCTTGTTCAAAACCTACATTTTTTTTTTCCGTTCAACACAAAAGAATATGTTGAAGAACGCTGTAAACCTGTAACCACTGGATTTCCTAGTGTTTGTTTTTCCTACTATGAAAGTTAATGGTTACCAATTTCCAGCTTTCTTCAGAGTATCTTCTTTTGTGATCAACACAAGAAAGAAACTCATAAAGGTTTGTAACCACTTGATGGTGAGTAAACAGTGAGTAAATTCTAATATTTTGTGTGAACTAACCCTCAAAATCAATGAATGCTCCATTTTCAGTTTTCTTACCTTTCTAAGAAACTGTCTGCAAACGATCTCTTTGGTCAGCGAGTACTCAATTGAGGTGTGAAAAGGAACTTTAAGCTCGGTGTTCTTCAGGAATTCAACAGTCTGCAAAATAAACAGTGACAAATTAACACAAGCCTGCAGTGCCAATGTGAGAACAGCATAACATAATTTACAAATAAGACCCTCTCCGACGTCCCCAGTTGTCTTTTAACATTTTTTATGTGCAGGACACAGGATGTTTCTTCCAGAAAATCAAAACAAAGTGACATTTACGTGCACTTCAGAGAGCCTCTATTCTGTTCTATAGCTCATTAAAATATTTGAGAATGCAGCAACAAATACTACTTATTTTTCTTTTAAAATATTTCCCAAATGATGCTTAACAGATCAAGGAAATTTTCACAGTATTTCCTATAATATTTTTTCTTCTGGAGTAAGTCTAATTTGCTTTATTTTGGCAAGAATAAAAGCAGTTTTTAATTTTTAAAACCATTTTAAGGTCAAAATTATCCCCTTTAAGCAATATTTTTTCAATTGTCTACAGAACAAACCATCATTATACAATGACTTGCCTAATTACCCTAACTTGCCTAATTAACCTTGTTACGCCTTTAAATGTCACTTTAAACTAAATGCTAGCATCTAGAAAAATATTTAGTAAAATTATGGCAAAGATAAAAGGAATCAGTTATTAGAAATGAGTTATTAAAACTATTATGTTTAGTAATGTGTTGAAAAAAAATCTCTCCATTAAACAGAAATTATATAGAGGAGGGCTAATAATTCTAACTTCAACTGTACATATTAAATATTTATATGCTTATCCATCATGGCACTGTTCTTGACGGTTTGGAGGCATCTTGTGACTCAATAATAAGTTAGTGTGGGCTCAGAAAGCTTTACATTTAGGTAAATGGTTATTAAAAGCTTATTTTTACTTTTGAGTGAGCCTTGTCAAGTAGAGTTTTACCCATACTCAAAATTGGTCCTCTGCATTTAACCCATCCAAGTGCTATATTGAGATATTGAGTGAGGAGTGAGAGCACAAACACAGACAGTGAGCAATATCTAAGGCCAGAACATCTTATCTTATAGAACAGTTCTCAGTAACTCACTTGCTGTCCTGTACGTGTCTGGATTCGGTCCTCTGGATTTCCCTCATGTAGTTTCTACAAGTAAAAATAAAACAAAAATTGTAAACACTTGAAGTTACGTTAATGACTTGATTTGTAGACCAAAACTAACCTTTAATTCCTCTACAAACATGTCTTTATTGTCTTGCGAGGGGTAGACAGCCAGGCCTTCGGGCAGCAGTTTGTTGCGTCCCACTGCCTTTTTCACAAAAACTGTGTCACCTCGTCCACCGAGCTCTGTAAAATGAATATTACATCAAACATCACAGTTTATAAATCTAACTTAAGAGAGAACTTGAATTTTCTGCAGGCTTTTATGTGAGCACGATGACGTAACTCCAACTTGAATGGAATATTGAGTAGGGGGCGGGGGTTTGTTTTAGTGCTCCTCCTCTCATCTTTTGGATGCAGCAAACTTAGTACGTGGGGCGTGGCTAAGAATGTCATGCAAGCCGTCAAACTGACATCATCAGAGAAATACTGCCATTCCAGAGCGAGATGTTTTGATTAATGCTTTACCAAAACAAATTTCACCTTAGGACAGGGGTGGCCAAACTCGTTCCTGGAGGGTCGGTGTCCTGCAAAGTTTAGTTCCAACCCCAATCAGACACACCTGGGCTAGCTAATCAAGCTCTCATGCTGCAGTCACACTAGAGTTTGTGTGTGCGAAATTCTGTTGTACAGCGCTGCAAAAAGGGGCGGGATTAAACAAGATGATTAGACATTAAAAAAGGCGAGCGATTGGTCTATGCTTAAAATTTCTGCCCAGGGAGGTCATGTTTTGATCTTCGATTGGTCTCACGCAATCATGTGATGTGATTTGGTGGGTCAAGAGTTCACCAAGCTCGAACTTTCCAACGCAGCAAACTGCAAAAACTTATCACACAAGCTTGTGTTACCGGTGTGACGCGTTTGTGTGTGTATGAATGGAAATCTATGGGGAGAAAAGTTCAGTGTGACCGCAGCTTTAGTAAGCTTTTTAAAAACATCCGCACAGGTGTGTTGAGGCAAGTTAGAGCTAAAATCAGCAGGACACCAGCCCTCCGGGACCAAGTTTGGGCATCCCTGCCTTAAGACTAACAATAATTGGTGGTTCATTCTGCTGTGGTGACCTCTAATGGATCAGGGACTAAGCCTAAGGATAATGAGTAATTTAGTGAAGACTAAAAATGTGCGCTAGCAGAATAAACATGGTAAATTTTGAGTTCAGGTAAACACATATACACATAGCGCATATTATTTCTTCACAAAAATAATGTCACCTCATTCACAGAGCTCTGTAAAATAAATATTACTTCAAATCTCACAGTTTAAACATATAAAATGATTTTAAAAAAGTCAAAATCACTCACTGGGCACGGTCTGAGTGAGAATGAGCTCCATTTTGTCCTGTGGACTGTGTTTTTTGTCCTCAACCAAGCGGTAGACCCTGTGACGGCGGGGATGTAGTCTGGGTGGCTTCCCTTCCTTCGACAGAGGAACTTTCCAGCAGCGTTCAACAATTACTGTATTCTGAAAACAGATCAAATACAAGTTTCTTAGCAAAAACCAAAGAACCGAGTCAAACTGTAAGAATCTCATTATTATTAGTTGAGCCAAAACTGCATACAGGATTAAATATGTACCTGCATACAAATAATTGTACATGTGTTTACAAAAAAAAAGAGTATTATTATTATTAAAATATGCATATTTGCAACAGGCTAATGAGATATCACAGTAATTACTGTCAGAAACTATTGTTTTTAACTATAAAACTATCACTTTGGTATTTGAAATACACAGGTGCTTCACACAGGTGAGTGGGCTTGACAAACCACATGTAGAAAACATTCTCTGAGCACTAACAGTTCCTTTGTATAAGCAGCACTTCTTGTTGTGTGTTGCCTATTGTTGAATCGCTGAACGCCTCCTTAACCGTCACTTTGTCTGCTAAACGACTAAACGTAAATGATGATGATGATGTGTCATTTTCAGATTAGCGAGTTATTTGTCTGCTTTCTTACCTTGCATGCTGTTTGGGACAGATTCTGTACTCGACTCAGAGAGGATCTCAGATTTGTAAGATTGCAGCCGTTTTGAAGGACAAACCGTGATGCTGCTGCTGCCCACATGACTGTTGCCCAATATTGACTATGAAATCGATTTTTTTAATGAATTTACTTAGCTTCGCATATTAATAAGAGCCACCAAACGCAGAATGACATAAACACTGTCACAATTCACAAATATCTCAGCGCATACAACTCTCAATCTGTCATTGCGTTCACAACACCACATGAACTGCGCAAGGATGATGAAGGACCCCTAAATAGGTAGTCATACATTTTGCCTGACAGAAATGTCCGTCTTTTGTATAAGTAGGCGAATTGCTGTCTAACTTAATATACTAATACGGTTTATTAAACATGTTTGTTTTCCGTATTTGTGTATTACCCTATAAACAACTATATAAACAAACATTTATAACTAGAGTTCCATACGAGCAGACTTCATACGTAAGTAATTAATTATTTCAAAATAAAAGACCTCACTCAGTAAAAGTCAGTCTTCATTCCCAACCGCCAATAAACAAAACAAATCTGCAATTTTTGGCTTTATTAAAGCAAAATACATTTATTATCGAACGTATTTGAATTATTTACGATTTACTTATCGACTAATTCCCCTCATAAATCCCAATCTGTGGAAATGGAAAGTAAAATTAAAGAGCACATCCAGTTTTAGAGTCAAGATTGTGAACCTCCATCATAACTTCATATGAAAAGGCTTTTTATTGATTTGTAAAGAATTTAAATCAACAAAAATTGGCTATGCATCTAAATCTTATAAAACACGTCAACTTGACATTAAACTATTGACACAAAATGAACAGAAATTGTATAAAATAGGTAGACGTGCATTTTGCCTGACAAAAATGTCAGAGGCGAATTAGTCACTAGCTTAATATACAAATACAGTATATTAAACATGTTTGTTTTCCGTATTTGTGTATTAACTCAAACATTTATATAAACAAACATTTATGACTAGAGTTTTATACAAGCAGATACCCAAGTAATGAAGTTATTTTAAAATAAAAGACCTCACTCAGTAAAAAACAGTTTTCGGATCCTCAACCGCCAAAAAACAAAACAAATCTGCCATTTTATTCAAAGTAGGTATTTATTATAGAACATTTATTATTTTATCTAATTAACTGAATTATGGATCCCAATCTGTGGAAATGGTCAATTTTAAAGAGCACATTCAGTTTTAGAGATCGCTCCACCATAACTTTATATGAGGCTTTTTGTAAAGTATATAAATCAACAAAAATAGGCTATGCTTCCAAATCTTATAAAACATGTCAAATGGACATTAAACTATGGACACAAAACGAACGGAAAACTAATAAAATAGGTAAAAGGGACATTTTGCCCGACAAAAATGTCTATCTATTTGAGGAGGCGAATTAGTCACTAACATGATATACTATACAGTTTATTAAACATGTTTGTTTTCCATACTTGTGTATTATCGTATAAACATGTAAACAAAAAAGTTGACGTTAAGCACACCAGAGATACCTAAATGACTTCAAAATAAAAGACTACTAAACTATTGACACGAAACGAAAAAAGTGTATAAAAAGTAGAACTGCATTTTGCTTGACAAAAAAATGTCTGTTTATTTGTTAAAGGAGGCGAATTAGTCACGCAATATACTAAAACAGTTTATTAAACATGTTTGTTTTATGTATTGTTTTATAAACAACTACATAAACAAAGATTTATTATGACGTTAAGCATACAAGCAGATCCCCAAGTAATTAAGTTATTTCAAAATAAAAGACCTCACTCAGAAGTCAGTCGTCATCTCAACCGCCAATAAGCAAAATAAATATGCCATTTTTTGCCTTACTAACGCTAAAGACATTTATCATAGAGTGTATTTGAATTATTAACGATTTACTTTTCAATTGATTGCCTTTATGGATCCTAATCTGTGGAAATAGTAAGTTTCAAAGAGCACATTCAAGATTGTGAAGCTGCACCATAACTTTATGAAAAGGCTTTTTATTGATTTGTAAAGAATATAAATCAACAAAAATTGGCTATGCATCCAAATCTTATAAAACATGTCAAATGGACATTAAACTATTGATACAAAACAAACAGAAAAGTGTATAAAATGTGTTCACATGCACTGATTCAATCTTACTACCTTGAGTATTAATTGAAAAATTATTTTGGTAAACAAAAGCGTAAAAAAAGAGAAAACAGCAGAGAAATTGTAGTAAATTGTACAAAATTATACGCAATATAATATGCGACGTATATGCAATTTACATGTCAATACTCTTCAGTGAAACAGGATGGATTCAGAAGACAAATTACACAATCAAAAATACAAAGGTAAAAAAATAGATAAAGAAAACAAGACACAAGACAATTATTACATTGAAAATATAATATAATATTGACCGCAAATAGTACTGTTAGTAATTGTCCGTTCATCACAAAATGTATTCACAAAATTCATGGTCTGCATAAATAAATAAAGGGGGCTTCAGATGATCAGACAATGCTTTTTTCTGGAGTATTAAAATAAACTTTCTTATTTCTGTCATGTTAAGTTCTGTAATGTAATCTGTCTATATTACCATTTTTAATAATACCAGCCAATAAACTACCAGGAATTTAATTTAAATGGTGAAAACTGCTGTCTTGGCCCCTAATACTGAAACATGTAGCACATTAATTAGTTCACATCATTACTTTACCCAGTAATACATAATAATCAATTACAATACAACAAATTATGATAATGCAATAATAATGGGGTTAGATTATAAAATAATTGATTGTTTTTACTGTAATTTATAAGCACAGTACAGGCTATAAGGACCGTTTTGAGTTAGAAAACCAACGAGTGTCATGTTGTCATTGCTCACTTTAACACAAATCCCATCAGCACTTGCATTTGCATATGCTAATAAACGTTCACAAAAGCTTTTAATGTGGAGGTAGACATAAAATGTTGCCTTGAAACGAGCACGACGGCTCTACAATCGCAAAGTAAAGGAAGGCAATATAATGAGGGCACAGCTTCAGTTCTTCGATATTAAAAAAGGCTTGAGGAAATGGCCTCCTGTGCTGGGATTTCTCAGACAGTGTGTGAAAATGTGACCTTTGTGAAACCAAAACATTCCTTCCCCCTAGCAAAACATTTATGCTAAGGCAAATTGGCTCTTCAGGAAAAAGTTTAGTTACATATATATGTGTTTATATAATCAAATTTATGATTTACATTACAAACGCAACACTTTGTATATCCACTCAAAGCAAATAAATGAGCAAGGCTATTTTGTGAATATAAATGCAGAGTATTAAGATGCACTGCGAACACACAAATGAATGAGCATTGAATTCTCCAATGTGTACGTTTACAAAACAACAATGCACTTAAAATTGGATTTTTTGAAAGATTTTGCATACAAACGACAACAATTCTGTTAAAATGTCCCTCGAAAATGACTAAAATTGCTGTATTATGCATGCCAGGCCAGTAGATGGCGTTGTCACCGTACACCTACTGTCCTGTAGTCTATAATTGTTGTTTTCGTTGTTAAATTGTTGCGCATTCCTATGGAATGTTTTCATGACGCATCATCAGTCGGCCATATTGGAGAGCTGAATGTAAAAAACGCAACTAAACTGAACGAAACTAGCAAATTTGGTTGATTACTACTGCGGAAAGAGATTATTGTCATGTTTTGGCCTGAACTAATCAGTCATTCATTCATTTTTTCAGTCCCTTATTTATCAGGGGTCACCACAGCGGAATGAACCTCCAACTATTCCAGCATATGTTATAGACAGAGGATGCACCTCCAGCAGCAACCCATTACTGGGAAACACCCATACACTCATTGACCCATACACTACGGCCAATTTAGTTTATTCAATTCACCTATAGCGCATGTCTTTGGACTGTGGGCGAAACTGGAGCACCCGTGGAAACCAACGCGGACACAGGGAGAACATGCAAACTCCACACAGAAATGCCAACTGATCCAGCTGAGACTCGAATCAGCAACCTTCTTGATGTGAGGCGACTGTGCTAACCACTGATGACTGCCCTGTCCTAATCAGTGAGACCAAAAAATCTAGTCGAAAAGCCTTTTAAATATTTAACCTTTTTCTGCTTGTTAAGTTCTTCCCTATGAGATTTCGAAGCGTACACACAATTTTTTTCTGTGGTTTCGACAGCATAAACAAGCAGAACAGTGTATTCGGGAGTAGATTACCATGTAATCAATGCTAATGTTTAGATCCGAGTATCTCCATCATGGCTGCACATATGGGTAACTCATGACCAAATCATAACATACCGAAAGCACTTAATACTTTTCACAAATTTGTGTTTTTGTCATTAACAATGAGATAATATTGTTAGTGTTTTAACTACGGTAACTCAGCGAGCACTTTGATGTCAAAACAACATCATAAAAATATCAAAAAATGCAAACCGAATTGATGTCAGTTGACTTCTGTGATGCCAAAACAACATCAAATTGATGTAGCATTGGTGTAAAAGATTACATGTCATACGTCGTTATGACGTCAAGGTAGTTTACATAAATTTTAAGGATACAAAATCCAGTGTAAATTTGGAATTGAAGCTTTCAGATAAAACTTTTCTCATATTATATGCGCTTTGTGTCAATAGTATTTTGTCAAATTTGTCAGATCGTCAAGGCGACATCAAAACGATTAGCATTTTTTACGTGTTTTTTGGCGCCAAGCTTGATGTCAATGTCTATATAGTTTGTACATCGAGATGCAGATCTCTGGAAACAACTGTTTATATCAAATATTTGCATTTTCAGGACCCTGATATCCAATTGTCGTGTAAATTAACAAAAAAGATTTTTGTTTTTTGTTAAAAATGTTGTTGTGTAAACGTTCCCAAAAACGCAGCGCTCATGTGTAACAGGATTCATGATAAGTACAATGCAAGATTTTCAAAAGGCCTCAAAATTGATTTTCCCAAATCTCCAACTTAGCTACGTTTCCATCCAAAGTTGCCAATTTAACTTACAATTTCAATTGCAATTTAACTACGAACAATTAGAATATCGCATAAGAAATGTATTTTGAGTTTTTGAGTGGCCAAAAAATATTCAAAAACTCAAGTATCTTTTTTTTTTTTTTACAAAAGATGGAAAACGAAATGATAAAGGCATCTTTTCATAGCCTTTTTCATTCAAATTAACCAATTGTGTCAATGTTAATGGATGCCATTGTGTGCAATAACTGCTTGTGTATACAACTGAAGTGTGAATTATTAGCCCTCCTCAATTATAACACATTTCTAAACATATTAGTTTTAATAACTCATTTCTAATAACTGATTTCTTTTATCTTTGCCATGATGACAGTACATAATATTTTACTAGATATTTTTCAAGATACTAGTATTCAGATTAAAGTGCAATTTAAAGGCTTAACTAGTTAATTAGGGATGTCAGAGTAGTATTGTACAGGCCTGTAGTCATGTAGATAAAAAGGCTGGTTCTTTTTTCTCAAAATGTGGACCTTTTTGCAGTTATTCGACTTACGTTCTATTTAATTATGAGATTTAAACAATTTTAGTGACATTTTAAGCACTATTTTTAGTCGGATTAGCTTGTCGGATGGTCATTATAACCACACTTTTTAATGTACCAAAATATTTCCTAAAGATTTAGAATAAAGAAATATGAATAAATACTTGTTTTTAAATACAAATTTATAACAAATATACAAATTCATATACCAAAAAAAAAAAAATGGGTTAAAGTTTTAAATGAAGAAAAAAAGTAAATTTTGAAAGTTCATGGATAACAAAAATAGCCTAATTAGTATTAAAATTAACTTTAATATGGTGCTTCGGTGCTTCAAGTCTTTTTATTGGTATTTATTTTCTTTCAACACTAAGCTCCAAGATTCAGAATAAAAGTTGGGCTACTTGTAGTGAAAGATGATTGTGTGTTTTCTAGCACATGGATGTTGGACTCATGAAAAATAATTGTTTGCATGAATTGTTCTTTCACAATTTATGATAGCAGTCAAAATAAGACAAATGAGCTCATGTATGGGACAATACTAGATCTTTCTGTAGGGGGGTGGTGGGTCTGTCGAACCACCCGAACCCCCCCTGGCTACGGGCCTGTTGTATAACGATGGTTTGTTCTGTAGACAATCTAAAAATATATAGCTTAAATGGGCTAATAATATTGACCTTAAAATGCTTTAAAAAAAATTAAAAACTGCTTTTTATTCTTGCCGAAATAAAACAGAAGATTTTTAACATCATTTGGGAAATATTTAAAAAAAAATAACTCACTGGAGGACAAATCATTCTGACTTCAACTGTATATATATATATATATATACACACATACAGTTGAAGCCTTTGATTATTTCTTGTTTAAACATTTCCCACATGATGTTTAACAGAGCAAGGAATTTTTCACAGTATGTCTGATAATATTTTTTCCTCTAGAGAAAGTCTTATTTGTTTTATATCGGCTAGAATAAAAGCAGTTTTAAATAAAAAAAACATTTTAATGTCAAAATTATTAGCCCTTTTAAGCTATTATTTTTCAATAATCTACAGAACAAACCATCTTTATACAACAACTTGCCTAATTACCTTCACCTGCCTAGTTAACCTAATTAACCTTTAAACCTTAGCCTTTAAATGTCACTTTAAGCTGTATAGAAGTGTCTTGAAAAATATCTAGTAAAATAATATTTACTGTCAACATGGCAAAGCAAAACCAGGGGGCTAATAATTCAGGGGGGCTAACTATATATATATATATATATATATATATATATATATATATATATATATATATATATATATATATATATATATGATTTAGTTGAACATTTTCAACATCATCTAAAATTATTCAAAAATACATGGACAGAAACATAGCTAGAGTCGGTCCATGTGCTAGTACAGTCGATCGATAACACTGGAGGATAATACTGGTATAGTAATAATAGAAATATAGCACTTGATTTAGATTCAAGTTCAAAACTCCTTACATATTCAGATCTCAAACAAACAAATATCATTCATCATGATGGTTTTTGCCTGCATAATAATTCAAAATGCTGACTCTTACACACAAACACACACATACGCACACATATATAAAAGACAGATTGAGTTTTGGAGTGCTGTCTGGTACAATCATAGGCTGCGTCTTCGGACTCTTCAGCATGTGCAGGGCAGGGTTGTAGTGTTAGACCCACCTAACTGCCCCACCGCCATCAGCAGAATGTCTTTCTTCTCCTTATAGAAGCGCAGCTCTCGTCCTGCCAGACGCGCCTCCTCCAGCTCGCGCTCTGTCGCCGCCATCTCTCGATTGATAGTCCCGGATAAAGTGTGCTCTCGACTCACCCAGTCGGCGGCCATCTGTGTGCGCATGTCATCGTCCAGTGCTCGGTGGGAGTAATGAGCCAGAACTTCCTGTTTACAGAGAAGGATCATTGTTATAGACAGCACGGGGAGGCAGGTCAGTGAAACCTATCAGTGCTTCAAATAACACTCAGAAGAAATTAACTGGAGAGATACAGTGGGGGAACTAAGTATTTGAACATGTTATGTTTTTATCCTGGAAATAATGTTTCTAAAGGAGCTGTTGACATGGAATTGAATCAGATTTTGGTAAAAACACAAACAATACAAACATAAAAATAAGAAAAAAGAAGAAAAGAAATTGGAAAAATTGAGAGAAAGTACACAAACAAAGTACTCAACTAATGAAACGTATTTAATACTCTATATAAAAGGCTTTTGTGGTGATGGCAGCTTAAAGACGTCTCTCATATGGAGAATGAAGTCGCATGCATTACTCAGGTGTTTGTTTTTTCACAGACTTCAACAGAGTGTAAAAATGTTGACTGTTCTGGGGGTTTCATCTTTCAAATCTGATCTTTATTTTGTATTTTCTATTGGATTTAAGTCAGGTGATTGGCTGGGCCATTCTACAGCTTGATTTTCTTTCTCTAAAAACATTTAAGAGTTTCCTTGGCTGTGTTTTGGATCATTGTCTTGCTGAAATGTCCACCCTGGTTTCATCTTCATCATCCTGATAATGTAGATGTTGGACTGAAGCGGCTGATATTCATTTACAATGACGAAGGGCAGAGGGTTGCTGAAAAACTACTGAGAGATTTCAGCTGCTGTCTGAGCTTTCACTGCCTTTCTACACCTCCCTTTCTTCATGTGTTCAATACTTTTTCCCTGTGTCATTTTACTTTATTACACAAAACTTAATTTGTAAACTTAATTAGTTTTGTTTGGATATGGACTTCTTTGGTTGTTACCAACATCCGGGGAAAATTTTATGGCAACAGCACCTTAAGAAAAATGGTGATGTGTTCAATACTTATTTCCCCCACTGTATATTAAATGAATCAAATTGTTTTTATCAAAGCTTTTATATGGCAAAACGTAATCATATTTGGTTTTTGACTCATTTAATTTTAGTATTACTGAGATGCTTTTTGGTACAGTCTGTAATGTAACACCCCAAAAGTTCTTTCAACTTTTAGAAATTAAAGACTTCTGCTCTGATTTTAGACCATTTTAAAGCCTTTTTGATGGTTTCAAGAATTCTCAAATCAAAGTTTACTAGCAAAGCTTCTCAATACAAAACAGTTGCTGACACATAAGTGTGGGTGATATTTTCAGATTTTAATAGATGGTTATTTTTACACTAATGTTGTGGGTGTTATGAGATCTAATGAGTTGAAGTTATATTTCATTCCTCACTCAATTACTCTTTCACTGAGAACCATAGATTTTTCTTTACCTGACGGGAACACTGTCTTTCTCTCATGGCTTTGAGGCTTCCATTCCAATGGAGAAGCTGGAAAACTGTCATCAATTCCTAATAAAAATGTAAAATGTAAAGTCACATAAACATTTCCTCACATCATTTCAATACAGTCCTATCGTGATTTCCCTTACCTGGAACTCTAGCATTGATTTCCCTTTATTGGACTCTAACATGAACCGAAAAGCGCCAATGCCTGTACTTGGATTATCAGCTTCCTCTCTGTTTCCCTGAAGAAGATTAAAGGAACACATTTAATCAAAACACTACTGTTCAAATTTCTTATTATTACCATTTTACTAATAAAAGGTTCTTTCAAAATTACAAAAAAGAACACTTTGAACATCACTGTATTTCAAATTAATAAATGTATAAAATAAGGATTAGTTTTTCAATGAAAATTCATAATTTACTCATAATCATAATTATTATTTTAAATTTGTTGTCTATTTGACCGTGGACCACAAAACATAAGTATCCTTTTTTTTTTTAATTGAGATTTATACATTATTTGAAAGCTAAATAAATAAGCTTTCCATAGATTTATAATTTGTTTGATAGAAACCCACATAGAAATCTTGAATATGGCAATATTTGCAAATTACATATATGACAAAGAAGTTCATATTTGGATTTTAATTCATTCATTCATTCATTCATTTTCCTTCGGCTTAGTCTCTATTTTAGAGGTTACCACAGCAGAATGAACCACCAACTATTCCAACATATGTTTTGCACAGCAGATGGCCTTCCAGTCGCAAAGCAGTACTGGGAAACACCCATACACTCAATTCATATTCAATTCATTTTTATGCTATTTTTCTTTTTATAATATAACAGGATTTAAGTACTATGTATAGTTAGTACACAACCTGACAAAATTCTTGTCACCTATCCAAGTTTTAGAAACAACAAATAATAACTTGACTTAATTTAGTATTAGAAGTGGTTTATATGAAAGGCAAAGGAGATTACGCTTATTCTACCAAAATAAAATATGATCAAGCCTTCATTTTTAACTATTTAAATAGGACAGTAAGGTCTTGCTTAGACAAAAGTCTCGTCACTTAACAGAAATAATGTACAGTATAGAATATAAAGTCATGGTGCAGTTGAAAAAGAATGAATTTTGTGTTTGACTCCCATGAGCTTGGAGGGCTACATCCATACATCTCTACAATAACTCAAGTAAATTATTAATAAAGTCATCTGGAATGGCAAAGAAAGTGTTCTTGCAGGACTCCCAGAGTTCATCAAGAGCTTTGGGTTCATCTTCAATGCCTCCTCCTTTATCTTACCCCAGACATGCTCAATAAGGTTCATGTTTGATGACTGGGATGGCCAATCCTGGAGCACCTTGACCTGCTTTCAGAAACTTTGATGTGGAGGCTGATGAGAAGGAGCGCTATCCTGCTAAAGAATTTGCCCTCTTCTGTGGTTTGTAATGTAATGGGCAGCACAAATGTCTTGATACCTCAGGCTCTAGATGTTGCCATCCAATTTGCAGATCTCTCGCATGCCCCCTGAATGTAACCCAAAACCTTGATTTTGCCTTCACCAAACTTGACTGATTTCTATGAGAATCTCGGTTTCATGCGGGTTCCAATAGGTCTTCTGCAGTATTTGTGATGATTGGGATGCAGTTCAACAGATGATTCATGGGAAAAAAATCTACCTTCTGCCACTTTTACAAATGATCATCAAGGAGTCAAGTTGTTATTTGTTTCTCTTTCAACTGGGATTGGCCACAAGACTTTTGTCAGGTAGTGTATACCTGGCAGTAATGTATGTAAGTTGTATGTCATTTAAGGTCACATACTGAGATTCAAATGTAACTTGAAATATTGTATGATTGTACTCAACTGAGTGTGAATGGTAAAATATAAATAAAAACTAAACAATTATAAAAAAGCAAAACCAAAACATGTTGTGTTCCACCGAAGACTAAAATCATTATCAAATTGAGCAACAAAAGGGGGAGAAACCAAAACAAGAGTTGCATTATCTTGGCTAAAATCTCCATTTAATCAATAAAACACTTTGTGAACTCACGTTAAAAGAAGCCAGCGCCTCACACACGCTCTTCTCTATGAAGTCATCAGTGATGCGTCGCGACGGATGCTCATTGAAAACAGAGTTCATCAGGGCGATTTTGGCTGCGCTGCGTCTTGCCTCAGCTTTGGTCGGGCAGAACTGAGGAGATCAAAGATGTGCAGTTTTAACCACAGCGTAATCAAATCCTGAAGATGCTCAATTCCAAGAGATCCTCAAGAGAAAACATTGAACAGCAAATATGCAGACACAGATGGCAACCCAATCACAATTATTTATTTTCTGAAGATTTGAGGTTTAGAGGCGAATGGGTGAGAAGCTTGCCTGAAAACTGCCGAAGCAGCTGCCGCCGGGGAGACTGACGTAGCAGACGTATGGAGGGTTGTTGGACGGGACCATTTCATAGACCACGAGAGCTCCGTTCCTCAGGTCAGCGCCTCGGGACTGCTTCATCTGCCAGAACTCCTGCAGAGCCTCCACCACGTTCACTGCGCCATCACAAACATATCAGTATTCAACACCGTTCTGCAGTATGTCAGTGTAACTTGAAGTAACATACCATTTCACATAACATCATCATACACTAAAGCAGGGGTTCCCAAAGTTTTCAGCCCACGACCCCCAAAATAACAATGGCAAATAATTGCAACCCCTGCTATACTTAGGGGTGGTTCTAATTATATACAAATATACCAATAGGCCTTTATATACCCAAGCATATTGACAACACAAAAAAGCAACAGTCTCAAAACTATATCATTTTTTAAAATTCATTTATTCATTGTTCTTAATTTTATATTAACATAATGAGACTGGAGGGCACAATGTTTACAGCACAAATCTATTTTTGGTTTCATTTTGGAGACCACCCCTCAGAGATCGTCCTTAATGTTCAGTTGTGGCCTGTATTTATTTTTAATGTACGTGAGAGCCATAAAGGTGTCAGAAAATTCAACCTGGTGCCGTAACATCAATCTTCTGCAACTAAACAAACCCAGGGGTCACAATCCATTGGAAAAAAAATTGAAAGCCTGATGGCTTTTTGTTTGCATCTTGTTTTTTAAAATAACTGTTAACTACTATTTTATCGTCTGTAGGTTATGAATGAAATATGGTTATTATAATAGTTGATTTCTGGAAATCACCAAGTGACCCCCTCATTGTTCCACAACCCGCACTGTGGAAAGCACTGCATTAAAGTAAACGTAATAGAGGTACATTTAAGAAATTTTTAGAGCAAATTTCAGGTTTGTGACTTTGTGCTTCTTGTCTTTATTATTGATTGACATTATTATTGATTCTTAAGCAAAAAATACAGAATAGAATTGCAGGATCTCTGTAGAGAATCAAACTGTTACGCCATTAACGAACTCAACCCAAACTAGTCCCAAACTTGAATTCACAACTTGGCAATAATTAAATACAAATAAAACCTTATATATACTACACTCTCACAAATAAAGGTACGGAAGCTGTCACTGGGGTGGTATCTTTTTAAAAGGTAGAAATTTGTACCTTAAAGGTCCATATTAATACCTCAAGGGTACATATTATTACTTAAAAAGTGTTCCTCTTAAATTTTTAGGTACTAATATATACTTTTGAGGTACCAATATGGACCCTTTAAGTACAAATATGTACCTTTTAAGAAGGTACAACCCCAGTGACAGCTCATGTACCTTTATATCTGAGAGTGTATAGAAAGAAAACTTAATAAATAAAAATAAATTAGCCCTAAAAATAAACAGCCACTCTGGCAGGTTCTGCTGCCTACTGCAGAAAGGAAGCAACACATACTACCTGTCAAAAGTTTGGGGTCAGTAAGATTTTAAAATGTTTTAAAGTAAGCTCCTACTCACCAAAGCTGCATTTATTTCATCAAAAATACAGTACAAATTGTAAAACTGTGAAATGTTATTGCACTATAAAATAACTGTTCAAAAGTAGTTTATAATTGAATTTAATAATTTATTCCAGTGATTTTAAAGATGAATTTTCAGCTTCATTACTCCAATCTTCATAGTCACGTGATCCTTTAGATATCTCACTAATATTAATTATTATTAACATTATTAATAATAAGAGTAATAAAAGCAATAATGACTGGAGTAATAATTTGAAACTACATAAAATAAGAAAGCAGTTATTTAAAATTTTAATAAACATTTAACAATTGAACTTTTTTTAACATTTAATAAATGCCGCCTTGATGAACAGAATCATTTTCTTAAAAAAAAAAAAACATAAAAAAAAAACTGACCCCAATGTTCTGACCGGTAGTGTATATTCATAATCTACATCATTATGTACACTTATATAAATTATATATTATATCCACATTTAAACTTTTATATACTATATGTTTTTCAGTCTTTTTAGTGTATTTTCTTATTTTGGAGTGATAAAAAAATGAAAAATTATTATTAAATAAATAAATAGATAACTGTATAATAATTAATTTAGTATGACACTAAAAGTAAAATACACTAAATATATATTTGGTAACAAAATGCAAATGCAAAGTTTGAAAACACAACTTAATGTCCATTACATTTTATTACATAAAAAATAGCTTGTGGTTTAAATAACTCTGATCCATTCTAGTATGGGGTCACACTCTACAATGAGGATTTATTAGTTAACGTTAGTTCATGTATTAACCAACATGAACTAATTATGAAGAATACGTGTACAGCATTTATTAATCATAACTTATGCATTATTGACATCCAAATTCAAGCTTGTTATTGTTTGTTTATGTACCATGAATCACCATGAACTAACACTGAACTGTATTTTCATCAACTAATATTAACTAACATGAACAAATACTGTAATTATTGTATTGTTCATGCTATTGAATACGTTAACTAACATAACTAACACAACCTTATTGTAAAGAGTTACTGAGTATGGAAACAAGACTCACTTAACTTATTATAAGATATATTTAAAATCATTTGAATAAATATAAATACCGTCACCATGTACTTTCCCTCTCATTTCAAACCAATAAGTTTTATGTTCATTTTCAACAAAAATGAAGACATTTTATTGTGAAATCTGCGAGATTTACGTTCCTCCATTTAAAGTTAATTCACTTAAGGTCATAAAGACATCGAAAAATGAATCATATGGCAGTGTAATCCAAATCCAAATCTGATTTCTTTATATGATGACAGATTTATAACACGCATTACTGTAGTAAACACGAATCAAATCAGTGCATGATGTGCTAAAACAACATGAAAGAGAGTGTGGGAACACAGTTGAACTTTCTGAGAAATAGAAATATGTTTCTTTAGAGTCGATATATAGATTCCGGCTGGTAGTCAATGTTCATCAACTAAAACTAATTCCAAAAATATGTTTCTTTATGCTGTTATCATAAAGAATACATTGATTTTTACATGTACATGAGGGTCTGCATGCAGTGTGCATGATGATGTCATTTTTTTCAGAATAGTACATGCACTCTTTTTGTAATCTCGCATATATAATAAATATAGAATTAATATTAATATTCTTGAATTATGTATAATTCTTGCGCTTATCAGATTGTCCACAAGGTGACAACACTGATCAGAACACACAAACCAAAAAAATAAATAAAGCAGATGAACAAAAACAACAACAACAAGCTACTCAAAATGGCAAAAAAAAAAAAAAAAAACACAGAAGGCCTGTATTAATGAGTGTTTAACGAGGTATTAAACAATACTTATAAATCTAGTTTGCACAAGCTCAAAAACATTTTTATTGCTCATAACTTCTGGAGAGAAAAAGCATAGACACTGGCAAGCATGAAGGATTCCAGTGTGCATAGCTGAGCATTTATTTTCTCTCATGCTATCAAATGGAGAAAATAATTTGAAAGGTTGTGTGTTCAACTGCTAATTCAATTTAATTCAATTCAATTCAATTCAATTCAATTCAATTCAATTCAATTCAATTCAATTCAATTCAATTCAATTCAATTCAATTCAATTCAATTCAATTCAATTCAGTTCAGTTCAGTTCAGTTCAGTTCAATTCACCTTTATTTGTAAAGCGCTTTTACAATGTAGATTGTGTCAAAGCAGCTTTACATAATTGCATAACAGCTTCACGCTAATGCATGTGCTGTGTGTACATGCAATGCATTTTTTTCTGACTGCCTATAGAATGTACATGCACACAGATACACACACACAGTTTGAATTGTTTATCCATAGGGTCTCAATTAGGGGTGTAACGGATCACAGTTGATCAGTGATTCGTATGGATCCCAACCCACAGTTCGGTGACCCACGGGTTAATACATTTTTTTTTCTTGTAGATTAATCCTAAACATGTAACGATTGCAGAGAGATCATCTCTCACATCATTCAAATCACATGTATGAAAGCATTTAGGCTTTCCTGTAAAATACAATGATGACGGAAGAAGTTGTGGTGGGTTATTTGGAATGTGGTGGGTTTCTTAGGTTATTAAAGGTGTTTTCCGTCACTACTTGTTTAGTCTGTATTAACACATTCAATGTAAGCTGCACGATTAATCATTAAATAAATCGGGATCTCAACACCCAAACAATATAAATGAGAAATGATGGTGATTTGCATATGTTTATTAATCCTTTGAATCACTGCATTCAAATCTATGTTTAAAAAATGTAAAAAGCAAGAAAGCGATGCAGTCTTTACACTTTTGAGTTAGTTATGAAGTTACAGTTAAATAACACAGAAGTACTTGGATAACAGTTTATAGCTTAGATAAAACCACTGATGTTTATGGTAAAGATTAAAATCACCATCATATGCATTTAACTTGATGCTCAAAAATGAAGTTGTAGGCAGCAATTATATTACTTAACCAATAAGTGGTGACAACCAGCCATCAAATGTATGCCACTGAATAATTCTCCAAAAATGACCATCTAGCAATGAAAGAGGGTTTGAGTGAATAACTGAATCATTTAATGAAAATGGGACAAAAAAATAAATATGGGTTGTCCAATTTATTATGTTAGATTTATACATTTAATGTTATCTGCAACAGTAGTAACAGTGGATTTTTCACATTTTACAATTTCTTTTTATTCAGCTGATTATTTCTTCATTTTATTTTATGAAACCAAAAGTGTCATGCAGTGCTGTTTTTGTGATAAATGGAAATCATTTATTGTGATCCGTTACACCACTAGTATCAATACTGAAATGTGGATGTGGGTAAAAAAACAACAACCCCGGCTCATTAGGAAATGTGCCCAAGGAAACATTTTTGAGAATCGAGAATTTGAGATTATTTGAGATTGTCAAAAATGTACACTGTACCTCTAGTGGATTTGGGAAAACAAAAACTGCAAGAAGACACTCCTGGGTACATATTTCTCAGTTCTCAAAAATGTATCCCTGGGCACATAATTCCAATAAGCCTGGGTTAAAAAAAAAAACAGAAGAGAAAGAATAACAACAACCTATTGGCAAAAATAACAGACAGCAGTGGTCCGTTTATCTTACCTTGCTTAAATGATCTATTATGATTTGGAATATCTTTAATTGTGATGACTGATCCTCTGGCTATTTCGGTACTTCAAACTAACTTATGAATCGGAGTAAAATATCTGGATGAATTGATCTGAAATTACTTCATGTGCTCGAGTTTGTTGTTAAGGACAGATCTCTCAATCCTCGAAATTATGATCATCTATGTTGCTAATGGCTGACGGCAAGACAGTAGCGTAATGACATCATCTGATTAATTTTCAGTTATCAGCCAATCAATTATTCATTAATAAATTTGCTTCAGCTTAGTCCCTTTATTCATCAGAGGTTGCCACGACGCCACTTATCCAGCACATGTTTTACACAGCGGATGCCATTCCTACTGCAACCAAATCACTGGGAAACATCCATACACACTCATTCACACAGTTTAGTTTATTCAGTTCACCTGTACCACATGTCTTTAGACTGTGGGGGAAACCATAGCACCTGGAGGAAACCCACACGAACACAGGGAGAATATACTCCATAGAGAAAAGCCAACCGACTCATCCGGGACTCAAACCAGGAACCTTCTTGCTGTGAGGCAACATTGCTAACCACTGAGCCACTGTGTCACCCCCAATTGATGATCAGTTTGTTAAATGATATGGAGAATGTTAGAAAGAAGCAGCCATTGACATCCATATTATTATTTTTGTTTGTTCCAACTATGGATGTCAATGGCTGTCAATGTTTCCAACATTTTTCGAAATATCTTCATTTGTGTTCACCTGAAGATAGAAACTCAAACAGGTTTGGAACAAATGGAGGGTAAGTAAATGATGACAGAATTTTCATTTTGGGGTAAACTATTCCTTTAATAGTAAGTTTTGTTATGTTTAAAAATGTAATGTATTGAATCATATGCACCAATAGATGTGTGTTTGAAATATGTTCGTTTATGTGCTTTTAAATGTGTTTAAATATGTTTGTTTAAATGCAAAGCAGAGGGCAAAATAAATCGAACATATCAACTTTTAGGCTTGTCAGTTCATAAATGGTTTTCTATTACTGTCCCACACAATCAAAAGCACATGCTTATTTAATTACTGATATAAAGGAAGCGTGTTGTTGTGGAATTGCTTAGATACTAGTTTCTAACAGGAAACAAGGGTGGTGTGTTTGGACTGAAGAAATGTGAAAACCATCACAGCCACACATCACACTCATGCGTAATTATATAAAGACCTTTCTTTGGCAAATAAAGGCTGAACTTCTTGCCCGTTCATTCAGAAGGTCTGAGGTGTCTCAGAGGTAGATTAAAACACTTGACCTGCCAGTAGCGAACGCTGGCAACTGAATCTATCCGACAATAATCCCTTGACTGTAATTAGGTCAGCATGTCAGGAAGCTCAATCTGCTGTATTTTGAGTGCTCTAATCAAATGCCTAAACAAGCCTGTGGTGCTGCAAAGTGCTGTCTGGGGAGCGAAATGAAGAACATCTGCGGTAACATTATGGCAAATACATATAAAGATCAATGGAAAACAATATTTTGCTAAATTAAAAAGATACATTATTATAGATAATGATTTTTTTTTATCATAGCCAAGTCGCCAGATTGTTTTAACGAGTCACAAATTATTTAAAATAAATAAATTAGATTATTCATAATACTTCTTTTACATAAGAGCAATGATAATAAAGCCAAGGGGTGTGTTTAATTATGGAAATACTGAATAACTGCAACAAAAATAATGATTCTATTAATAGGCTTAATTTATTTAGCTGAAAATAGATTTTCTTTTCATTTTTAGAGTGAAGCAAGGTTCAAACCCCCTGAGAAATAGCCAGAGGTTATGTTTTGGGGGAGATATGCTCAATTAAATGTTTAAGCTTGAGAAAAGCTTAACATTCTTGTGAAGTTTCAGTTGTTATTTCTGAGTGTGTTTGTTTGAAACATCAAGTAAGTGGGTCAGTTTAGTGGTACTGTTTTATTTATTTACAGCTAGCCTATTAAATAATTCAGAAATACATTAAAAATGCAATTCATGCAGAAAATTAAGAGAACGCCTCATTATGATGATGATGTTTCTAATTTCTAAATTAAAAGTCAAATTTCGAAATTAGCAAATCAGTCAAATTAGCACTGTCGCCTCACAGCAAGAAGGTCGCTGGTTCGAGCCCCAGCTGGATTGGTTTGCATTTCTGTATGGAGTTTGCATGTTCTCCCCGTGTTCACACGGCTTTCCTCTGGGTGCTCTGATTTCCCCCACAGTCCAAAGACATGCTCTAGATGAATTGAATAAACTAAATTGGCTGTAGTGTGTGTGAATGCAAGAGTGTATGGGTGTTTTCCAGTGTTGGGTTGTGGCTGGAAGGGCATGCGCTGCATAAATCATATGCTGGATAAGTTGGCGGTTCATTCCGCTGTGGCGACCCCGGATTAATAAAGAGATTAAGCCGAAAAGAAAGAAGAAAGTCAACTGCAAACCAACATGCTAAAGCCCACTTTAAACGTAAATTTTAAAAGTGTATTAAACCTGTGTTATTACATGTTTACATACTACTGTCTATTGTAAATATTACATATTTTGTGCTTCTAAACGCATAACAGCTCAGGTCTGATCAAACGGAAGAAGCTCAAGAAAATATTATGTTATTTGTGAAGATGAGTGTGAATGTGAAAAAAGTCATTCAATAACAACCCCTAAGCACGTACACTTTAAAAAAGTATTTCCCCTGCTTGTTCATACAACTTATTTAAGATAAGCTGAATCAACACAATTCTACAGTTTTGGGGGGACAACTTAATTGTTTTATGTTCAATCAACTTAAATTTGTTAAAACAATTAAGTTAACCTAATTGCTTTGTGTTAGGACAACATGAAGTAATTGTGTGTAACCCGGCATTTTTACAGTGTATAAACATGAATAGTGTGAATAATATGTGTGAATAGTCTTCATAAATGCTATTACATAGCCAAGCACATTAAAATTGCATTATATACTCTGTAAAGACTTCTCATTGTTTACTAACGACCCCATGCTCTCATAATGCAAAACTCCATGTTCGCCCAGTATGCTACATACCTCTGCCGTATCCCTGCGTGTGTTTGGCGAAGCTCCGCACCACGGCGTCCACAGCCTCCCTCAGAACCGCCGGGTTGGTGGGGTTGGGCAGACCCAGACCCGCCGCCATGTCCACCGACCCGAACCCGCTGCCCATAAAACCGGACCCGAGGCTGTGGAGCTGAAGTGGTGGTGGGGGTGGCGGCGGCCCCGGTGAGGCAGACACCGAGACGTGTGAACCCTGCGCCGAAGAAAGGGTACCGGTAACACCGGGCCGCAGGGAACGGAGAGTCCCTGTCGCGCTCGCTCCGTATCCGATACCGGGCTGCAAGCGCTGATGGCGAAGAGACTCCATTGTCTCGAAAAGTGTTGCAAAAGAAACCAACACAAAGGAAGCGACTTCTACAAGCGATCGCAAAGGCGATTAAGAAAGCATATGGCAGTCATCAAAAGTGTTTCTCGAGGGTACGAGCTTTGTTGGGCTGATTGGACAAAATATTATTTACAGTTTGGGGCGTAAAACTGCCATGGGGAGGAAAAAGGAGCAGCATATGCTCGAGTTTGACCAATGGATGGATTCACGCTGCGTGACGTGGCACGTCCGCACAGCCCTTCTCAAATCTCTGTATCCAAAATCATGTAAACATTCCCGTTTCCAAATATTTGTTATAAGTGTTTGGGTAAGTTTGTGTAAATAACGTCGTCTTTATAAATGACTCGCGAACAAAAGATGCTGAAGC
This sequence comes from Danio aesculapii, assembly GCF_903798145.1. Taxonomy (NCBI): domain Eukaryota; kingdom Metazoa; phylum Chordata; class Actinopteri; order Cypriniformes; family Danionidae; genus Danio; species Danio aesculapii. Next base: position 9,292,097 of record NC_079453.1, read on the forward strand.
AGAAATCTGGAGCCACTGAGAGAGCAGCTACTAAACATGGTTGACGTAATTAGTTTAAGATGGTACTGCTTTTGAAGAACACATTGTAAAATTCTTGTACTTGAATGGGAATAGGATAAAACAACATATTAATAATATAACACTTCTTCACTATTGATTAATTACAATAGGGCTACATTTTTGTAGACCATTCGCCTGTTTTGTAGACTTTTGTTATGTATAAATATAATTTGTATTTATTACAAAAAACAGAGTAGAAATCTCAAATGATGTCTAATTGAAATGCAATTGTTTCACAGAAATTTTAAATGAACCCAAAACAGAAATGTTCTCACTTCTATACCATCAATATATACACCATATACTCATCAATCCATTTGGGTTTCTTCTGTTGAACAAAAAAAGAAGATATTCATTAAAATCTTCAAAACTTTTAACCATTGACTTCCATAGTAACTATTTGTTTTTGCTTTGGATGTTTTCAGCTTACTTTAAAATGTATTTTTAAAATATAAATATTTGTGCTCAAAAGAAAGAAACTAAACTGTGTGAAAGTAAACAAGCAAAAGAAGTAAACAGCGAGTTCATTTGCAATTTTGGGTGAACTTATGTTGTTGAAAGACATGCTCTTTTCAGTTTAGATTCGAGATCTCAGCACTGAGTTTGTTGATCTTGGCATAATGTTAAACATTTTTACAGAGGATTTTACAGAAGAAACCCAAACGGTTTCGTGAAGTATATGAGAGAGTACATTTCTGTTTTGGGTGAACTTTAAATTTCTGTGAAACAATTGCATTTCAATTAGACATCATTTCAGATTTCTATTCTGGTTTTTGTTTATAATATACAAATTATATTTATACATAACATAAATAAGTCTACATAGCAGGCGAATCACTTAATGTCAGGAAATAAATCAGGGGGGAATCAGGGTTGTTGCTAGATCGGATACGGTTGCAGGTGGAAGTTAACAAGAATTGGGGTCACACTTTATTTTGACGGTCTGTTTGTTGAATTTAAGTTACATTGCATCTACATGCCAACTAATTCTCATTAGCTTATAAGTAGACTGTTAGGGTTGGGGTTAGGGTTAGTGTAAGTTGACATGCACTTGCAAAGTTTCTTCTAGTCAGTTAAATGTCTGTTGAAGGAGCAACAGATATTAAGTCTACTAATACTCAAATGGATCATCAAAATAAAGTGTTACCAGAATTGTTTATATTATTGATTAAATTTCTCATTTATTGTATTTTATTAATGTCTACCCCTGCCCCAAGCACAAACCCAACCATCACAGTAATGTAATAACAGTAGTTATTAATTATGTTATTTATTAAATTACGTAATAATTTGTATTGTATTAACACCTACCCCTACTACAACCCTAAAACCAACCATCACAGTACTATAAAAATATCAATTATTGTTATACAGCGTTACAAAAATGTCATATTGATGTGCGTATCTGCAGCTATCCTATAGACTTTACTGGGAAGTCATCAGAATTCATCAGCAGACAAAAATAAAAAATTATTTACAAAAAAACCCCTGGACGTTTACAGATGCAAATAACTGTAATAAAAATGTAATAAATGCATGACATTCCATCTTGGTGTCCATATCCAATTAAATTTACAAAAGTATTTTTACATACATAGGAAGCGAGTTATACTTTAAGTAACATCTGCATTAAAAAGAAGCCAAAATATGGATGAAATAATGTTCCATTCCCGTTTAGCCATTCAGTCATCGTCAACAGATTTTAGTAAATTTTAAACATATTCTTACTGGAACCTGCACTTATTAAAAAAAATTGCCCTAAAATGAGCGTACTCATTTTCAATTCATACTGAATTATATTATCCTAATAATCAGCATTGTATAGTAGCAAATTACAAATACTCAAATGACTGTAAATGAGTTTTACTCAGGAATTGTAATTTACTAAGTATTTTTAAAAATGTCTATTTTTACTTTCCCTTGAGTACATTTCTAGAGCTGTTTCGGTACTTTTACTCCACTATTTTCTTTCAACCTGCAGTCCCTACTTTATTTTTTCTTGTTTATGGGGATTAAAAAAATCTGTCCTGTGATTCTTGTCCAATCAAATCACATCATACTGAACTACCTCAAGACATGGGCGATTTATAAGTGCAGTACACTGTTTGGAAGCATTAAAAGTCCAAGTAGATATCCAAAATCTTTACATGCATTGACCAAGAGACAGTTTAGAGGCATGTCACTGATGAGAAGATGACGGATGTTTACTGTATGATGGCCTTAGACACCCAGCAGACACAAAACGTCAAAATGACATCAGATTGATGTCGTGGGGACATTGGATTTTGTTTGGAAATGAAAATCGGGTTGACCTCAGAACTCAACATCAGGTCGACGTCAATGTCCAACGTCCAATCTAAAATCATCCAAATATCAGTGTCTAATAATGATGATTCAGCTTGAAGTTGTGTGGACGTTACCACTATGGCATTTATCAGACATTGGATTTTGGTTGCCATACCTGACGAATAAATGTTAGTATTTGATGTCAATATGACGTTGGTGTAAGATGTTGGCTCGAAGTTGGATTTTGGTCACTGTCCAACACAACCTAAAATCAACCAAATATCACTGTAATTTGACATTGTTATTGAACATCAAAATAACATTGTCCTTAGATGCTGGACTAGACGTTGAATTTTGGTCACCTGACATCACAACCTAAATCTAACCTAGTATTAACATCTTATGACGTTTTAGCCTGATGGGCAATAACAAGATATACTACAGATTGTTACGTTTACACACATCCACAAATTACAAATTATGTAAATGCATCAGCTTTTATAGCATAATACTCACTACTCACTACTCTTGAGTACTTTTGAAAGGTCTTTTTACTCATACTTGTACAAGTAATAGTACTTTTACTTAGGTATGATTTTTCAGTACTCTTTCCACCACTTGTTATAATGAGTCAAAACGTTTGGCTGATATATGGGAAAAAGTGGTTTAAGGATGGTGGTAAAAAGGCATTGAGCCTGGTTACAGTAACCAAACATATTTTGCCTGCTTGTTTATCTACACCATGGCTACATCACATTTTTAGGCAAATTCCATGGTACATTTAAAGTAGCATGTAAATTTATCAGAAGTGACCTATATTAATGAATTACTCAATATGTTTTATTAAAAAAAAAAAAAAAAAAAAAAAAAAATATATATATATATATATATATATATATATATATATATATATATATATATATATATATGTGTGTGTGTGTTATTGGATGTTAGATTACAGGTCTGGCATTATCTGAATCAGCATGTGTTCATTTTTTCCAATTCGAAGCATATTATCTAGGCTAATACTGTACATATACACTACCTGACAAAAGTCTTGTCGTCGATCCCAGTCTTAAGAGGAACAAATAATAACTTGACTTCTAGCTGATCATTTGGAAAAGTGACAGAAGGATCATCTGTTGAACTGCACCCCAATCATCACAAATACTGCAGAAAACCTGTTGGAACCTGTAAAACCCCAAGATTCTCACAGAAATCAGACAAATTTGGTAAAGGAAAAGTTCCTGAAGGCAAAGAAGGTCAAAGTGCTTCAGGATTGGCCAGCCCAGTCACCAGAATGAACATTATTGAGCATATCTGGGGTAAGATGATGGAGGAGGCATTGAAGATGAATCCAAAGAATCTTGATGAACTCTGGGAGTCCTGCAAGAACGCTTTCTTTGCCGTTCCAGATGACTTTATTAAGTGACTTGAGTCACTGTAGAGATGTATGGATGCAGAAGTCCAAGCTCATGGGAGTCATACACAATATTCATTCTTCTTCCCCTGCACCATGACTTTATATTCTATACTGTACATTATTTCTGTTAAGTGACAAGACTTTTGTCTAAGCAAAGTCAGACCTTACTGTTCTAATTAAATAAATAAAAATCAAGACAGGATCATATTTTATTTTGGTAGGATAAGTGTAATCTTGAGGCCTTTGCCTTTCATATAAGCAACTTCTGATACCAAATGATCAGCTAGAAGTCAAGTTATTACTTGTTCCTCAAACTTATAGGCCACAAGGCTTTTGTCAAGTATATACTTCAGAAATGTTTAAAAATACTAGTAATATGGCTTAGTCCTGGTCGTAGCTTGTTACAACAGCCCTCTTTGTAGTGGAAGTAAATTTGCACTGACCACATGTTTATGTGACCGATTAAAAACATGAGTCAGTTGATTCCTTCTGCATTCTGTAAGCGTGTTGCCATTTTCCTCTGGAGAGCTATATTGATGATAATTAGCGTTGAACTAAAGTCTCAAGGGCGAGCATATTCTGCATCATTTATAACAAGTCGATCTTTGTTGTCAGAGGAGGAAGATTGAAATATAAAACTGGCAGGAGCTCTGGAAAGTTCATTGAAAGTATGCAACGAAAAATGGCACAAAGCACTGAGCTGCAGTGATTAGTCATCGCTCTGTGGTTCCTCAGTGATTCGGTTGCATTGAAAAAAAACTCCCTCTAAAATGATGGCAGTGCGTTCAGCAAGTCGTATGGTCACCATATGCTAAAAAGGGGCATTGCTGTCTGACGAGGCCTGAATATTAGTATAATGAATATTAGTGAAATAATGCAAGTGTACAATAAACTGCTATGTAAAACGAATTATTATTTGTGTCATTATGCAGTTAATTTTAACCAGTGTATAAAATGGATGTTTTGATGTAGTACACATTCACACATGTCAACTTCCAGTAGCTTAGTGGTAATGTCACTCTCCTCTCTCCATACACAGACCTGGGTTCTATCCCAGTATGTATGTAAAATGTATGGAGTGTATATGTATAAAATGTATCATTTATGGAGTGTGTATATGTATAGACTGTATCATGTGCGTATATGTATAGAGTGTATCATCTATGGGGTGTGTGTATATGTATATGTGTAAGATGTATCATATATGGAGTGTGTATATGTATGGAGTGTGCATATGTGTATCGTGTGTGTAGATGTATTAAATGTATCATTTATGGAGTGTGTATATGTAAAGACTATCATGTGTATAGAGTGTATCATGTATGGGGTATATGTATAGAATGTATCATGTGTGTGTATGTGTAAGATGTATCATGTATGGAGTGTGTATATGTATAGAATGCATCGTATATGTACAGAATGTATCATGTGCATATATGTATGGAGTGGATCATGTGTGCATATGTATAGAATGTATAATGTGTGTATGTGTATAATGTGTGCATATGTATGGAGTGTATTATGTGTGTATATCTATAGAGTGTATCATGTATAAAATGTATCGTGTGTGCATATGTATCATGTGAGTGTATATGTATGGAATGTATCGTGTAGAGTGTGTGGATTCATCAACTTCCAGTAGCTCAGGGGTAATGTCACTCACCTCTCACACCAGAGACCGGGGTTTTATCCCAGACCCTAACAGGAGTGTAAAATGTATGGAGTGTATGTATAGAATGTATCAGGAGTTTATATGTATAGAGTATTTGGATGACTCAACTTCCAGTAGCTCAGAGGTAATGTGACTTACTTCTCACACCAGAGACCGGACCCTGACAGGAGTGTAAAATGTATAGAGGGTATCATTTGTGTATATGTATAAAATGTATCATGTATGGCGTGTGTATATAGGTATTGTGTGTATATGTATAATGTGTGCATATGTATGGAGTCTATCATGTGTGATAATGTATAGAGTGTACAGTATATGTATGGAATGTATTGTGTGTGTATATGTATAGATAGTATCATCTGCGTATGTGTATCATGTGCATATATGTATGGAGAGAATCATGTGTGTGTATATGTATAAAATGTATCGTGTATAAAATGTATCATGTATTGAGTGTGTGTATATGTATAGACTGTATCATGTATGGAGTGCGTATATGTATAGAATGCATTGTGTGTATATGTACAGAATGTATCATGTGCATATATGTATGGAGTGTATCATGTACATATATGTATGGAGAGAATCATGTGTGTATATGTACAGAATGTATCATATGTGTATATGTATAGAATGTATCAGGAGTGGATATGTATAGAGTGTTTGGATAACTCAACTTCCAGTAGCTCAGGGGTAATGTGACAGTATGGAGTAGACTGTATAAGATGTATAGAATGTATCATGCGTGTATATGTATGGAGTGTATCATGTGTGTATAGAGTGTATATGTATAAAATGTATCATGTATAGAATGTATCATGTATGGAGTATGTATGGACTGTATCATGTGTGTGCATAGAATGTATCAGGTGTGTTTGGATGACTCAACTTCCAGTAGCTCAGGGGTAATGTGAGTCACCTCTCACACCAGAGACCGGGGTTCTATCCCAGACCCTGACAGGAGTGTAAAATGTATCATGTGTGCATATGTATAGAGTGTATCATGTGTGTATATGTATAAAATGTATAGAATGTATGGAGTGTGTATATGTATAGAATTTATAGGAGTGTTTGGGTAATGTGACTCTCCTCTCACACCAGCAACCTGGGTTCTATCCCAGACCCTGACAGGAGTGTAAAATGTATGGAGTGTATCATGTGTTCTAATATGTATAGTGTAATCTAATGTATAGAGTGTAAATGTATGGAATGTATTGTGTGTGTATATGTATAGAATGTATCAGGAGTGTATATGTAGGAGTGTTTGGATAACTCAACTTCCAATAGCTCAGGGGTAATGTGACTCACCTCTCACACCAGAGACCGGGGTTCTATCCCAGACCCTGACAGGAGTGTAAATGTGTGCATATGTATAAAATGTATCATGTATGGAGTGTGTATATGTATAGAATGTATCATGTATGGAGTGTGTATATGTATAGAATGTATCGTGTGTGTGTGTGTGTATAGAATGTGACCCTGACAGGAGTGTAAAATGTATGGAGTGTATAATGTGTGTATATGTATATCATGTATGGCGTATATATGTATTGTGTGTATATCTATAGAATGTATAATGTGTGCATATGTATGGCGTCTATCATGTGTGATGGTGTATATGTATTGTATGTATATGTATAGAATGTATCATCTGCGTATATGTATGGTGTGTATATGTATAAAATGGAGTATGTGTATATGGAATGTATCATGTATGAAATGTATCATGTCTGCTTATGTGTATATATGTATCATGTATGGAGTGTTTAAATGTATTGTGTGTATATGCATAGAATGTATCATGTGTGTATAGAATGTACCAGGAGTGTATATGTATAGAGTGTTTGGCTTACTCAATATCCAGTAGCTCAGGGGTAATGTGACTTATCTCTCACACCAGAGACTGGGGTTCTATCCCAGACCCTGACAGGAGTGTAAAATGTATGGAGTGTATCATGTGTGCATATGTATAGAGTGTATGGTGTGTATATATGTATTGTGTGTATGGAGTCTATCATGTGTGATAATGTATAGAGTGTATATGTATGGAATGTATTGTGTGTGTAGCCGTATAGGGTGTATCATCTGTGCGTATGTATAGAATGCGTATATGTATGGAGTGTATCATGTATAAAATGTATCATGTATGGAGTGTGCATATATGTATCATGTATGGAGTGCGTATTTGTATAGAATGTATCATGTGGGCATATGTATGGAATGTATCGTGTGTGTATATGTATAAAATTGATCGTGTGTGTATGTGTATAGACCGTATCATATGTGTATATGTATAAGATGTATCAATGGATGTCTAGAATGTATCATGTGTGTATAAGTATAGAATGTATCGTGCGTATATATGTATGGAGTGTATCGTGTATGTGTATAGAATGTATCAGGAGTGTATTTGTAGGAGTGTGTGGATACCTCAACTTCCAGTAGCTCAGGGGTAATGTGACTCACCTCTCACACCAGACACCGGGGTTCTATCCCAGACCCTGACAGGAGTATAAATGTATGGAGTGTATCATGTGTGCATATGCATATTTGTATAAATGTATTGTGTTTATTTACGTGACTCACCTCTCACACCAGAGACTCGGTTTCCATCCCAGACCCTGACAGGAGTGTATCATGTGTGCATATGTATAGAGTGTATCATGTGGAGTATATAGTGTGTGTATATGTATAGAATGTATAGAGTGTTTGGATTCATCGACTTCCAGATTGTATTGTGTGAATATGTATAGAATGTATCATGAGTGTAAATGTATGGAGTGTATCATGTGTGCATATGTAGGGAATGTATCATGTGGGCATATGTATCGTGTGTGTGTGTGCATGTATAGAATGTATCAAGTGTGTACAGCGTGTATATGTATAGAGTGTTCATCAACTTCCAGATTGTATTGTGTGAATATGTATAGAGTGCATAAAATGTATCAGGTGTGTATATGTATGGAATGTATCATGTGTGTATATATATGGAGTATATCATGTGTGTATATGTATAGGGTGTATCATGTGCGTGTATGTATAAAGTGTATCATGTGTGTAAATTTATAGAGTGTATTGTGTGTTTATATGTATAGAATGTATTGTGTGTGCATATGTATAGAGTATATCATATGTGTATATGTATAGAATATTTCAGGTGTGTATAGACTGTATATGTATATAGTGTTTGGATTCATCAACTTCCAGTAGTTTAGTGGTTACGTGACTCACCTCTCACTCCAGAGACCCGGTTTCTATCCCAGACCCTGACAGGAGTGTATTATGTGTGCATATGTATAGTGTATGTGTATATGTATAGAATGTATATTGTGTGTGTATATGTTTAGAGTGTATGTAGTATAGAATGTATAATGTGTGCATATGTATGGAGTGTATAGAATGTATCAATGTATCATGATATACTATATGTATAGTGTGTATATGTATAAAGTGTACCATGTGTCTAAATGTATAGAGTGTGACAGTGTGTGTATATGTATAGAATGTATCATGTGTGTGTTTATGTATAGAGTGTATCATGTGTGCATATGTATGGAGTGTATCGTGTGTGTATTTGTGTACAATGTATCACATGTGTGTATATGTATAGAATGTATGTAGTGTGTATATGTATAAAGTGCATCGTATGTGTATATGTATAGAATGTATCATGTGTGTGTTTGTGTATGGAGTGTATCATGTATGGAGTGTATCATGTGTGCGTATGTATGGAGTGTCTCGTATGTGTATGTATAGAATTTATCATGTGTGTATATGTACACTCTCAGAAATAAAGATACGCGAGCTGTCACTAGGGTGGTACCTTTTCAAAAGGTACACTTTTGGGTCCATATTGGTACCTCAAAAGTATATATTAGCACCTAAAAATTTCAAGAGGAACACTTTTGTACTTTTTAGGTACCAATATGTACCCTTGAGGTATTAATATGGACCTTGTAGTTACAAATTTGTACCTTTTGAAAAGGTACCACCCCCGTGACAGCTCGTGTACCTTTATTTCTGAGAGTGTATCTTGTGTGCATATGTATGGAGTGTATCATGTGTGTGTATATGTATAGAATGTATCATGTGTGCATATGTATGGAGTGTATCATGTGTGCATGTGTATAGAATTTATCATGTGTGTATATGTATGGAATGTATCATTCGTGCATATGTATGGAGTATATCATGTGTGTATATGTATGGAATGTATCAGGTGTGTATAGACTTCATATGTGTATAGTGTTTTTATTCATCAACTTCCAGTAGCTCAGTAGTTACGTGACTGACTTCTCACACCAGAGACCTGGGTTCTATCCTAGACCCTGACAGGAGTGTATCGTGTGTGTATATGTGTATATGTATAGAGTGTATCGTACTCATGACTAATCACCGTGTGTTCTTTCAGTTGTTTGTGTTGTGACCAATTGTTGCGCTTCTTCAGTTGTTTGTGAGAGTTTTCAACATGTGTGCTGTCAAATTGATGAAAATCATTTCTTTATATGCTGGTGTTTTTTGTAATTGCATGTGCTTTCTTAAATTGCAGTGCGTTAAGCTCTCTCGGCCACCGTAGTTTTTGGTGCCTTTTCTGGACCTTGAACTTCGCTGGACCATTGATATTTATTGAGGGCTAACAGAGCTCTCAGGTTTAATCTAAAAAAATTACATTTGTGTTCTAAAAATCAGGGGTTTGAACTGACATGAGGGTGAGCTAATAACAGAATAAAATTTTTTAAGTGAACAATCCTTTAATCTACTGAGCAGGGTCAAGGGAAAATGTTTTGTCACATTGAGCTGATGAAGTTTGTTTACAACTTTAAAACAATTTTAATAAATTATGGATTAAAGGTATAAACAATTTAAATAATGTAAATGTTTCTGCACAGACTGATCTTTTTACTTCATAATATCTGAATATTTTATCAGGACCAACAGGTATTACTTTTTCTGGCTGTTTTTTTTTTTTGGGGGGGGGGGGGGGGGGGGGGGAGGTTTGAATGACCCGAGGTGAGTAGCCTATAACTCAATAGCAAATTAACATTTTCAGGTTTAAAATCTAAATTTAAAACCCACCATACTGTTTTTTTTATTTTTAAATTTTGCATATACAAATAACAATTTAGGCTGTGTTATGTTTGTTGTTGTTCTTTTTTATATTAGCCTACTACACCGCAGTACTGTAATGATGCCACCAGAAGTTTCTTAACAGCAGCCATGTGTACTTGCTATATCCCAATATCTGTTAATTACAAAAGAACATGTCGCAACACAAGAGCAATATTTATTTAGGCCCCTCCAGCTGGATAGCAGACTGGCATTTGGGAAGTCCCGACAGATTTAGCTCTTGTTGTAGACGTGTCAGTCCACTGCTGGAGGGAGAACATGTCTTGTCCCTATATATAGGGAGTTAATGCGGGTTGTCGGGAGTCTTTACTTTCCCTCAAGTTAATGATGAGAGAGCACTTCACGTTCAGATTGTCACTTTCACCTGCGTTTGTCAGTCACAGGCTCACAGCTGAAGCGAGCTCGACGACGCTTTATTCCCATTGGCTAGTTTAGTGTTCGAGCGGATCTCTACCGGAGTCCCGCTGGAGAAAAAACGCAAACTCGGAATTCCCGAAGTTGCGAAGTTCGCGAGACGGAGCGCGGCGTGGAGAAACCAAACCTTCGCGGACGGAAAAAGGCGTGCGCGACTCGACTTTAAGCACGGTAAGCGTTTTGTATTATAGCATCCGTGTGTATAATCTGATATGAGCTTGTATATATCCTTATTTCATGCGGAAGACGACGAGGAGGAGAAGAGCTGTGTTCATTCTGCATGCTGTGTCGTGCTGCTGGCCACCGCACATAATGTAAATACGCATCCAGTGCTGTGCATCACCATCATGACAGCGCGTTTTGAAAACCGATATTTCCATCCAAACGCGATAAACAATAGGCCAGGAATGCACTGAGGCCGTCCGACCATTTTTGGCCACATTATTAGAGGGTGGCTTTATAGACTGCAGCAGTCCTTCGTGTATTGTTCGTGGCTTGTGTTTGTCTGTTGTTATGTAATGGGTATAATCGTTGTCTTGTTGCCTGCATCGCTTATCTCTAATTGCATAAATAAGGTTCCGCCTGGTGGTGTGGATTATATAATGAGTGTACTTGGGTTCACTGATTTGTGTGGAATGCAACAAAGCATGTCTGAACAATTTTGTTTACGCATTGCTGAAGTAAATCTGTTCACGGTCAGAATTTTCCTATTTTGCAGGCTTCCTCGTTTTCTCACAATACGTGTTGTTGTTTGTCACTCAGGATGTGTCACTCAGCACTATCAATATACCAACACAATGTGCTAAATATGTAACAACTATTAACAAATGTAGTATTCATTTGAATGAATGAGCTCATCTCCACATTTTCAGACACATTAATTAAATTGTCACAACTGTCAGATTGAAAATTGTAGTGGTTAACACTATTAACTAAGTAAATTTTGCATAACAGACATTATTATTATATAGCCGTTAGGAGACTTTTTTTTTCAAGTGTTTTCAACTTAAGCTTGCTTATAAATGAAATTATGCAGTTGATTATTAGTTTTAGTTGATATTAGGGCTGCACAATATATAGTTTCAGCATCTTTATCGCAATGTGCACACCCATGATAGTCACATCACAAGATATACAATGTTGAGTCTGAGTTACAGAAGAAAAAGAGCCACAGAATTGTATTTAATTACTGTATTTATATCAGAGATGCCCAACGTAGGGCTCGCGGGCCAAAGTTGGCCCATTGTAACCTTTGATCTGGCCCACCATCCCATCTGAGAGGATATTGAGAATGATGGAGATGGTTGGGGCGAATGCCTTTAATACAGAGATTGTTTTATTGTTGAGCTACAAAAAAGCAAACTGAAATTAAATGTTTCAATAAAATTTAGTAAATCTGCTTTTTAAACAATGTAATACTGTCACACATAGAGGACTATGCAGAAGACATCGATAAGCAAATCAAGGCAAAACTAGTGTAATTCTGTTTGTTTTGTTTTTACTGTAATTAATTAATTACAAAATGTTAAGTTTATACAAAGCAATGTTTTCTAGTAATTTTCAAATATTATTAAATGAATTGAGAAATTACTATGTTTATACTATGTTTACCTCCGGCCCACTATCTTCAATCAAGTTTGGTTTTTGGCCCTTCATAAGAAAAAGTTTGGGCACCTCTGATTTATATGAACGATATACAGTTTATACAAAAAAAATATTCTTAGACTTTTTGTCTTGTTTCTAGACCAAAGCGAAAACAAGATTATTTTACTTCCCCGACTGGCAGATAGTTTTGCTTGTTTTAAGGAAAAACTCTTTAATTTTGACTATTTCTTCTTAAGTTAAAAATAAAACAATGCTTTTACTTGATCTGAGATTTTTTTTTGATATTCAGACTAGAATTCAAAGCAAAGTAAGAAAAGCATTTATTGCATTGTGATTTATTAAATTTCTGTACCTCAATGCTGTTAGGTCAGAAAACCGTCGAATAGAGCTGTTCAAACTATCATGTGAAACTGTATTCATATTGCCATATTTATAGCAGAAAAATAAAATATAATAATATCAGATACCAACACAATGTGCTAAATATGTAACAAATATTAACAAATGAAGTATTCATTTTGAATAAAATGAGCGATTAAAAGCTGTAGTGTTAACACTGTTAACTAAGTAAATTTTGCATATCACACATTATTATATACCTGTAAGCCTTAGGAGACATTTTTGTTTCAAATGTTTTCACCTTAAGCTTACTTATAAAAGAAATGATCTACTTGATAATTAGTCTTAGTTGATATTACGATATTATGGCTGACGGCTGCACGATATATCATTTGAGCATCGATATTGCAATGTGCACACCCGTATTAATCACATCGCAAGATATGCAATGTTGAGCCTGAATTATAGAAAAACAGGAGCCACAGAATTGTTTTAAATTCTTGCATTTATATAAACAATATACAATTTATGCAAAAAAGGTCTTGTTTCTAGACCAAATATCTACATTTCAAAGCAAAAACAAGATTATTTTACTTCGCCAACTGGCAGATAATTTTGCTTGTGTTAAATAAAAACTCTTTATTTTTTCTTAAGTTGAAAACAAAACAATACTTTTACTTGATCTCAGAATTTTTTGACTAGAAATGAGAGAAAAGCATTTATTGCATTGCAATTTATTCAATTTCTGTACCTGAATACTGTTAGGTGAGAAAACCGTCAAGTAGAGCTGTTCAAACTATCATGTGAAACTGTATCCGTATTGCAATGTTTATCGCAGGAAAAATAAAATACCATAATATCAGATTTTTCCAATATTGCGCAGCCTGAGTTGATATACCATGGTTTTATAAAAACAAAATTACATGCACTTAGGAAAAGGTGGAATGATTTTGTTTTCTGGCTGAACTTGGAAATGTTCTTACTAAAAAATATGGTTTAAAATGGTGGTATTTTAAAAAAGTAGGACAGTTTAAAATCCAAAAGCCTATTTTTTGGGGTTAATTTTTTGTTCTACCTGACATCTTGGACTTTTAAGCTTTTCAATAGAACATTAAAGAGATTGTAGCACATTTTATGCAGCGGATGCCCTGTCTCTGCGAAACATCCACACACACTCATTCACACACATACACAACGGACAATTTAGCCTACCCAATTCATCTGTATGTCTTTGGACTGTGGGGGAAACCCACGCGAACACGGGGAGAACATGCAAACCACATAGAAATGCCAACTGACCCAGCTGAGGCTGGAACCAGTGACCTTCTTGCTGTGAGGTGACAGCACTACCTATTGCACCACCATGTCGCCATGGTGGTTTTTAGTCATTCATAAAATACAAGTCCATGCCTGCTGGAAGTCCATTCATTCATTCATTTTCCTGTGGGCTTAGTCCCTTTATTCATCAGGGAAATGAAGTGATAAAACACCCACACTCTTGCATTCACACCCACACATACACTACGGCCAATTTAGCTTACCCGATTCACCTATACTACATGTCTTTGTGACTGTGGGGGAAACCGGAGCACCCAGAGGAAACCCACGTGAACACTGGGAGAACATGTAAACTCCACATAGAAATGTCAACTGACCCAGCCGGGGCGCAAACCTTGTTGTGAGGCAACAGCGCTAATCCCTGCGCCACCATGGTGCCCCAATTTGAGAGTCGAATAAATATAAATATATAGAAGCAAAACTAAATCAATACCAATGCCTACTAATGGAAATACACTTATGGATCATTCTAGCTTAGACCGACCAATCATTTCACTTCATAAGATTGTAATATTTCATCAGAAGCCACAAGTATTTGTTTTGTTTAGCATGTTTTGCTAGTTTGACATATTGACACTTTTATTTGCTAAAAATCTGATGAGATGAAAATAAAAGGCACCTAAATCTTCATCTTGGATGTTAGAGCTGCACAATATATTGTTTCAGCATCGATATCATGTGATCGTTTGCAATCGTGACATCACGAGTATACGCAATGTTGAGTCTGGATTATAATTTATCATTTCGCAAGTGTTTCTTGAGGCCTGTGACTGTGTGAGGGTTTTAATAGCATTCAGGTATAAGAAAATGTACCGTTTGTAACACTGAAAAATTAGTAACCATTAATTGTATGCAACTGTTTATAAAACTAAGACTATGCAGTTTTATTTTGCATTTGATTTTTCAATCACTGTATACCTGAATACATTTTGAATACAATAAAATGCTGTTTATTTAATTAGCATATTTTTCTTTATTGAATTTTTCTATGTTTGTAGATTGTTTATTATATTTTATTTGCTCTCCCACACAGTCATCCCTAATTAATCTAAATGTATAGATTCTTTACAAACATTTATTCAGCTTATCTAACGAAATTGTATTCATATCGCAATATATATCGCAGAATAAAAAAATATCGCAATGTGTAATTTTTCCCAATATCCTGCAGCCCTATTGGATGTCCTGAGATTAAGTAAATTAACAGAAATGTTGATTTTTGTGCAAACGACTCCTTCAAGCCATCAGTGTGTTAGTGTGTAGGTGGAATTATGAAAGCAGTGCTTGTGCTTGTTCTCAAATTAATGATAGTCTGTGCGGGTCAGTAGACACCGTTAGTAAGCTAATCGTTCTGCTTGTGGTTTTCTATCAAATGTAGCCTAGGTGCTGTGCAGAGCCACAGGAGGGCCATGTCTGATAACAGCACCGGCAGCACCGGGTCATCCAGTAACAGCTGGACTCTTCTCTCCCCAGAGGTCTGCAAACCACATTGTCAAAATGCTTGTGTCAGTGACATCATCGGTTTATTTTTATGAATGACTCTTGCTGGGTAGTGAATGATGTGGTCTTTGCTGTTTTTTTTTTTTAAGGAGGTTGCTGCTGACCCAGCAGCACCAGTGGATGATGGGACAGAAAGCATTGGAGATGCACCCAGTCTGTCAGAGGATATAGCAGGTTTGTGTAGTTCAAATGTTACTCTTTCAACAGTAATATTTAAGAATATCAGTTTTTTTTATATTTATTTTTAAAAACAAACACAAAACAACAACAATAAAAAAAAAACATTTTTAAAGGAACATGGAAACAAAAAAACAAGTGTCAAAGGTCACCAAATACAATCTTTTTTACATTCGTATTTATCATTGATAAAATGTTGTTATATAAATTTTTGTTTACGTATCAAAGATCAACAGGTTCCAAATATATTTAAAATAAAAGCACCACAGTAAAATTAAAACGATACATTTCTTCTCAACCATTTACCCCAGTATGCAGAAATTTTACTGATTTACGACTTGTTGTCTCAAAGAAAATGTCAGAACTTCCATGTCATACACCTCTTTTACAATATCATACCATTCATCTACAGATGGAAGATCTTCCGAATGTTAGTAGTGTGTTACGATATGCATCGTTTTTTTTGGTATTTCTGAAGAGTAAATTCTCAGGTACATAGTTAATAACATTCCAGATTTAATCCCATTATTGCATTTATCTCTTTATTTAAATCTTAATTAATAATAAAATAAATAATGATCAGCCAATACATTTCCACATTTTTTCCAGCATCCACCATTTTTTTGATCTCTAGTTTGAAAGTATTTTATTTTAGGTGTTATAAAGAACCTGATTACATTTTTCTAAATAATTTCCCTCCATGAATCTGATTGAATTGTGATCATTTGTGTTCCCCAAATCTGTGTTCCCCAAATAGTTCCCCAAATAGTTCCCCGAACAGTCTACTTATAATCTAATGAGAATTGGTTGGAATGTAGATGCAATGTGACTTAAATTCAACAAACGGACCAAAATAAAGTGTGACCGCTGTTTGTTCAAACTACCCACTTAAAATGAGCTAAAACAACACAATTCTTGAGTTTTGGTGACAATTTAATTGTATTCAATCTGCTTAAATTTGTAAAAACTAATAATGTAACTTAATTCCTTCATGTTGTCCTGACAGAACCCAGCATTTTTTTACAGTGTATTAGAGACTGTGTAATTATGTAATTTCAACTTAGGATTATAATTCTAACATGAGTTTGTAGGTGTTGTAATGAGAAACTGTGTTTATTTCAGGGAGCTCTTTGGAGGCAAGGTCACACGACCCTGAGACTCCAATTCTGGAGCCCGTTTTGTCAGAGGAGGGTCAGCAGGTCAGTGCTCCATCGCCGGTATGTACAGCACATGACATTCAGTCATTCTCTACTCCTGCCTTAACAGTATTTGTTTTGCGCTCTTTGTGTTTCACTCGCACTGCATAAATCTGATTTGGTTAAAAATACAACCTTTAAGAATTATAAGTGGAGTTTTGCAAGTGATGAAGTGTTTTAAATCCCATCAATGCATTTAAAACAATGATTTTTATTGACATCTTTGGCAGTGTTGGGCACGTTTCTTTTTAAAAGTGTATTAGTTATAGTTACCAGTTACTTCTCACAAATAGTAACTGATTTACATCATTATAAAAGTAACTAATTACCAGGGAAAGTAACTATTGAATAACTTTTGCATTACTTAAAAAAACCTAATTTGTCAAATGACTCTAAAATAAATATAAAACATTGTACGCTAATCTACGCTATTTTAATGTTGTTGTGGGACAATGTGAGAGACAACGACAGCATGTTCTCAACTATATATGTAGATATTATTTTGTTTAATTCTGTCTGAGTAATAAGTGTTGGTGCTGGAGAAAAATTAAGTTTTATTTGCTTCGACGTCGTGCCTTCGTCTTCTCCTTTAGTAGTAGAGCTTACATTATCACACTTTTGTGGCGGCACGTGGTGACGTGGTGCTTCATTAGATTAGAATTACTTGTCACCAAGCAGAGGGAATTTTTTTTTTAACCAGTATATAATTTGCACGACACAAAGCTGGTATTTGCCACAATAGTTCTAAGACCCTGGTGTTGGGGAACTCTCTGCAGAGTTTAGCTCCAACCCTAATTAAACCAGATAGACCCTTTAGGCTTATTTGAAATCGACATGGTTTGTGTGTTGAGCACTAAACTGAGTTTGACACCTCTATTCTAGGAACTGTGAAAAGGTTTCTCCGGTGCAATAGCGTCTCATTGGCATCAACGATTCAACAAAAAAACTTTAACATGCCTAAAAAATTTACATTCCACAAAAGCTTCTTTATAATTGAAAACTTTACAGGAAAAAAGGCTATTGTAAGAACTGTACATATAATGGTGTGTTCACATCACCGCCGACAAGGTCGTCAAAGACACCGGATGTGATTCATTTTCAATGTGAACAGCAGAGTGGTCCGTATTGGGTAGTATAGACATCAAGAGTTAAATTGTGATGAACTAGGTCGTGATTCGGTGGCAACCAATTGGAATGTAGAATCCATTGCTTGAGAGATTTCCAGGAAACGCAGTGCTCTAAACTTTGGTTCCAACTATGTTAGTTCCCAAGCAAAATGAAGCAGGGGTTGATTTTTGCTGTAGTGGGTTTCCCAGTTTGTAATTTAGGCTGTGCACAATTTATTGTTACTGTTAAGACCAGGACTAGTGAAGGTCTCAAATAAATTTCATATTGAAATTAGACTAGCACACAAATTACCAGAAAACATTTTCAATCAGCAGTGTCAGACGGTCTCACCGGCAAAAACTGTTCTTTTATGTCATGGAAGTTTAAAATATAATATAATAGCACTCATTTAGGTGTGTGCTTGAAATTACATCTGACAGAGAACACAGTATTTCTTTTACTATTTCACACCTGTTTTCTTTAAGTAATTTATATGCTAATCCTAGTAAAGGTGGTGCTTGTCATGGCAGTTTGAGAGTTTGCTTGTTTCTTAAACTGCCCTCTCCTAAAACACAACAATATTATGTTGTCTGATTTGCAGATTTGCCAGGAAACATCCCCAGATTTCTTTGAGGAAATGGCAGCATCTGGTCCTCCCGAGGTTGAGCTTGATCCTGAGATCCATGCTCCTATCATCCACGACACCATCACCAGTTCTCCGCCGGACAGTGACCTTCTGGGTGCCGTTCCCTTCAGCATCGCTACAGAATCAGCCTTCCAGTTTTCAGAGGAGTCAGTCCTCGATGAGCCCCCTGAAGAGGACGTTACTGATGTCTTCCCCGGTCAGCACGTTCCAATCCAAGAAAGCCCTGCCTCTCAACTAGAACCCAAAATCACCTCCACCCCTGAACCCTTCAGAGAATTAAGCTCCACCCCTGAAGATTCAGCCGAGATAAGCCACGCCCACAATACCAGGGGTGATTCTGCAATCCCTGTGCTTGATATTCATGCTGATGTACATCCTGCTCCTGAAACCCCCCCTCTGGCTCCGCCCTCTGAAGATGATACTGGTTTTGGGACCACATTGGAAAGCCCCACCCCTGACAGCCCATATCCAGAAACCATTGGTTCAATTGAAAGTGAGGAGGAGCCTAGTTTTCAGAAGGAAGACATCGAACTGCCTGAGAAATTCCCTGATGTGATCAGAGAACCAGGTACAGTCTTAAAACATGTTTAAGTAGGATTATGTGTACAAAAAATCACCTTTTACTTTATTTTTTAATTAGATTTAGAGAAGATGATATGTCATTGAAAATATCAACAGTTTATATAACATTTAAATATTTTTACCTAGAAAAAACATTTGATGATGTATTTAAAGACTCAAATTAAGCATCAGTGCAGTACCAAAATGCTAATAATTTTTAATTAGTATTAGCAAAAAAAACTGGCAAAGCATTAGTTCAACTCATTTGTCTGCATTTGTCGGCATGGTGGCTCAGTGGTTAGTTGGCATATCTGTGTGGAGTTTGCGTGTTCTCCCCGTGTTTGTGTGGGTGCTCCGGTTTCCCCCAGGGTCCAAAGACATGCGCTATAGGTGAATTGAAATAGCTAAATTGGCCGGTGTGTGTTTGTGTGTGTAAGGGTGTTTACCAGTACTGGGTTGTGGCTTGAAGGGTATCCGCTGCCTAAAACATATTCTGGAATAGTTGGCGGTTCATTCCAATGTGGCAACTAAGGAGACTAAGCCGAAGGAAAATGAATGAATGAATGAATGAATGAATTGGTAAATAAATCAATGTAAATCTATCTTACTCTGAGTTACAGTGGAACATTATTTCACCCATATTCTGTATTTAAAAAAATATTTCATATATTTCAT
This sequence comes from Danio aesculapii, assembly GCF_903798145.1. Classification (NCBI taxonomy): domain Eukaryota; kingdom Metazoa; phylum Chordata; class Actinopteri; order Cypriniformes; family Danionidae; genus Danio; species Danio aesculapii. The sequence continues at coordinate 9,312,223 of NC_079453.1, forward strand.
TAGGTTTTGTTTATATTTTTAGCTTTTTGAAACATTAAAGACACTTTTTTAAACATATTACATTGCTTTTGTAAATATAATTGGCTGCAGAGAACAAAATTGCATGCGTTTGTGTGTGTGTTTGTATATGTATGTGTGTGTGTGTGTGTGTGTATATATGTATGTATGTGTATATATGTATGTATGTGTATATATATATATATATATATATATATATATATACACATACATACACACATACATACATACACACATACATACACACATACATACACACATATATATATATATATATATATATATATATATATATATATATATATATACACAAACATATACCTAGCTATACCTACACATATGTCTGTCCAAACAGCTTGAAAAGTAGATTTTTCACCAAAGGTGCCCTTTAAAACATATTTGTTTGTCGTAAAAATTTGTAATAATGACAAAAAATACTAATTTATGGATCTCCTTGCTTCCGAGTTCAGCAATACTGCTGGTGTATTCTGGGAAATTTTTCTTACCCCTGGGTTTCGAGTATGGTCCTGAAAAATCTTCGTTCGAAGGGCTATTCACCCCTTCCCCTTAGCCCTACACCTTCAAGCTAAAGAGAATTGGGACACCCCTACCCCTTGGCGTGCACGCGCAAAATAAGGTGTAGGGGTAGAATTGGGATTGGGCCTTAAAGCCACAGGCTACAAAAACAGCTACACTGTATTCAGACACCAAAATGGGCAGATTCTGGAAGGTATAATAAATTATCTGATGGGTATTTTGAGCAAAATTAAGTAGGTTTTTCTTTAAAACAAGCAAAAGTATCTACCACTAGGGCAAATAAAATAATCTTATTTCAAACTGAAGATAACAATATTAAACTTTTAAAAAAAAAATTATTTTACCTATTTTGGAAGATAATTTCAGCTTTTTTTTTTTAGATTTAAATTTTTTTGCTGTGAATGAGTGTCCTTGAGTTTGACATTATATTATATTATTATTATTTTTCTTTGTCATCTAGAATCTCTTGGTGCTGAATTTCCAGCATTCTCCTCAGCAGATGATGATGATGATGGTCTGCGATTCAGACATGTTCAACCTACCATAGTGCTGAAGCGCAGCTCCGATGAGGAGGAAGAGGAAGGAGAAGAGGAGGAATTCAACCTGCCCGCCAGGAAGGAGGAGAAGCGAGGTTTCTCTCTCAATCAGCTCATAGTGGGCGCTCTCGTCCTGCTCTGTGTTGGGTCCTTCTTTTTCTCAGGTAAGTTTGTTTTTATGGGGTCACAAATCTAAATCACATTTTATAATTGGTCAAATCATTTGCATATGACATCCCACAATTCATATTCATAGTCGTTATTACATGCCACATTGTGTTTTGAAGAAAGAGCATTAATTTACTGTTTTCAATGGTTGTGTTGATGTTGTTGTGCCTGCAGGTTCTGTGTTTGACCTGGCGGATGGTAGGTTTGTAGTGTGAGCTTCTGAACTATAGGTGGCAGTATATGCTTGTGTTTGAGCTGTAGATGGGAATTGCCCTTCAGTTCTAATGGTAGAGTTTGGTCAAATCACTAACTCAATCCTATAAAATGATACCAAAATAGGTTAATTCACTGCAGGGCAACCTCTGTCAACAGCCTACTTCATCATTCATCATGCACTGCTTTACTAAGGGGCTTATCAGCTGGTTGCTTTTACTTTTCACAAGTTAACTGTGTTCAATTTCTGTGCCACTGGATATACTGTTTAGCATCTCTTCCACTGCTCGGACAAACATGTCTCTACAAATATACAGTTGAAGACCAAATAAATAGCCTGTGAAATGTTTTTTTTTCTCAAAATATATTCTAAGTGATGTTTAACAGAGCAATGATTTTTTTTTTCCACAGTATTTCCTATATATTTTTTTCTTTTAGAGAAAGTCCTATTTGTTTTATTTTGGCTAGAATCTTCTGAGCATTAAACAGAAATTGGGGGAAAATATAAAGTATTTTATTTAACAGAAAAGCTAATAATTCTGACCTTAACTGTGTGTATATATATATATATATATATATATATATATATATATATATATATATATATATATATATATATATATATATATATATAGATAGATAGATAGATAGATAGATAGATAGATAGATAGATATTAAAACTGCTAAGGTCGATATTATTAGCCTCTTTAAGACTTTTTTTGGCTATACTTAATTACTTTTGCTGCTTCTTCAAACTACTTATTTGAAAATGTAAAAGAACTTCTTTTTTTTTTTTGCTTAAAGTTTTTTTCACACAACTTAATCATTTTTACAAATTTACGTGGAGTAACCATAAAATATTGACAACATGAAGAAATTGAGTGGAACCCAGTGTTTTTCACAGTGTACAGAACAAATCACTGTTGTCCAAAGACTTTCCTAATTAATCTTGTTAATCCTTTAAGAACTTTAGCTGAATACTAGTTTTGTTGCAAAATATCTAGTAAAATATTATGTATTGTCATCATGGCAAAGATGAAAGTAATGAGTTATTAGAAATTAGTTATTAAAACGATAACACTTTAGAATAATGGTCCATTTAAATAAAGTATGAATAATCTCGTAAAGCACTAACCGTAGTTCAACATTAACTAATGCATTATTAACATCCAAAGTTGTGCTTGTTAACTCTGAGCTGTAATGTTATTGCATTTAAATAACATCAACTAACATTAACAAAGATACCATAATAAAAGTATCACTAATTGTTTGTTGGTGTATTACTATATAAACTATGTATTACTATATAAACATTGCTGTATTACTAAATGTTTGTTCATGATAGTAAATACATTAATTGACATTAACTAGAAGACCATTATTTTACTGTTACTATTAATTAATAGTGCTATTGTTTAAAATATAGCTATTGTTTAAAAATGTGTCCTCTCTCCATTCTCTCCACTTAAGAATTAAAAGGCAGGCTGTTAATTTTGTCTTCAGTTGTATGCTGCTGTTAAGACCACTCAAATAAACCAAATTCAGTGCTACTTGTGGCTAGAAATGACACCCATCACCTTTTAGTGCTCATCTCACCCTGAAATGGCTTAAGGCTGATATTCTGCTGACACTATTGCATGCTTCAGATTACACTACTACACATTTTTGTCTGTCACGATCATCACAGTCTCTAAACAAACACCTTTATTGACATTGAGAAGGTGGACTGACTACTAGAAACAACAGCGTAAACAAACAATGTCTACCGAAGTGCTGTGTTTTGTACTGGTTGTCTTGTTAACAGAAAAAATCACCAGGTTTAATTACAGATATGCCAATGGTTGCCGTTCTTTGTTTATAAAAAAAATATAATTATAGCATTATCGACACTTTATTGAGGTTTACATTGAACAGAACAGATTGTGTAGAAAATTGGGTTGATATTGTGGAGTCTGACCCTGACATATTGTAGACTTTGTCAGGGTTAACATGAAAAGTTATTGATACTTTTTTGTATAGAACAGTTGTTTTTGATGTGCATTTACACATTAATGAATAAAAAAACTTTGGTAAACTTATTTTTTTCTTTCATTTGTTTTAAAAAAAATCTATAAAAGATAAATACAGTTATTATTACAGAATATTATTATTATAGATAAAAACAACTGCTTTCTGTTTTAATATATTTAAAAACGTAACTAATTTATGTAAAGGTCATAAATTTTACATAATGTTTCATTAATGTTGAAAACACTTGCGCCCGATTCACACAGGGCTTCAGCGTCAACGCTTGACAGAGGGCATGTCTGAAGCTAAGGCTGACGTGATGGTCATAGCAGTGTCAGCCAATAAAATGTCTGAGCTGGGGTATTTGCCTAAAGCGATCTGATTGGCTGACACTTCCGATGGTGCTTGAAAAGTTGAGAGTCCCGCAGCTAAGCCAATGGATCCACAATTCAGTTCGGCAATGCTTTAAGTCACCCATTCAAAATGAATGGGAAACGTTGACACTGAAGCCCCGTGTGAATCGTGCATTGTGTTAAATTAAAATGTTTGTAAAAACCATGATTCATTTTTTTTGTATTTATTGACTAATTAATTTTATCATCATTAAAAAACAAAACGAATTATTTAGTACCAGTTTCCAACGAGAAGCAATTTGTCTGTCAGAGGTCACTGCCAATCAGAAGAGCACATGGGTGGGGTTTCACTGCAAGCACACTGCATTCAAAACAAAATGGGTGTTAATAATTTGTAAATATTAAACGATTGTAAACGCAATTAATTATACATATGCTTATTAAACGCAAACACTGACAGATACTTTCTTATGTAATACACTTGTTGGTTTTAGTGTTGATGTTTCTTCAAATTTATTTCCAAGATCTGAGGTAAATTATCTCTCTTTATATTCAAAATGTCCATAAAGTATATTCCAAAGTTAGACACTTTTAATAGCAAATAAAGCAAATAATCTGTACCTGCAAATGTCAAAGATGAGGAAACCATTTTGAAAAATAGTGATTTAACATCGAATTGATTCCTTTTGCAGTGTGTTGCTGTGTGTGTGTGATCAGATATCCAGGAAAAACAATACAATAACAATGTTTGCAATAACCGTGTTGGCTTTGACATTTCATTTTTTCAGCATTTGAGATTTTAACATTAACACCTATAATTCACATATATGATTCAACCTGTGAAATCTCAATAAACATTACAAATCCATTTTTTCTCTCTCTCAGATGATATTGATGGAACAGAATTAAGTGACCAGGTTAGTGCTTTACTTCATTTTCTGCTTTTGCTCTGTTTTATGATTATCAATCAACATGTACATTATTTCTCCTTTGGCCTTCTCTGACTTGTTTTTCTGTTTCCAGGAACTTCTTGATAAACTTGTTCAAGAGAATAAACAAATTAATATATTGGAGGCCCAGATTGAGGTTGGAAACGTGTATATATATAAATGTTTCCAATTTAATGTCATGCTATTTACTAATTGCCATATTGTCAAGTATTAACTGGCAGACTGTTGTCAGATGTTGAACTTTGTTGATTTTGTACTTTCTTTTGATTAGTCACAGAAAGAGGAGCTGGACCAGGCTCTGAAGATGGCATCACAAGCACATAGCAATGAAAAAGGAGTGCTGGAAAACGAGAACATTAAATTAAAAGAACAACTGTCTGATCTGCCTGGATTAAAAGAGGAACTACAGACGCTGAGAGCAAGAGTTGCTGAGCTTACAAAACTAACAGGTAAAATGAGAGAGGAGGAGAAGTAATGGCACATGAATTGTATTTGAATTTTAAAAGTCTAAATTTGGATGAGTTGGATAGGGCTTTGAATGTAAAAGTTTACAGAGATGATGGTGGGGCTATAAGCTATATTTTGTCAGCCATTACACTTACTTAATCCCAGGGCATTTTATATCGAAGTTGATATTTAGCCGCACCATATTGGTGTTTCGTAACATCTAGTTTTTATGAGGTAAGTTGTTAGCCTAATGCTCAACCCCCAACCTGGAGGACCAGGACATACACACATACACTACAGACAATTTAGCTTAACCAATTCACCTACAGCACATGGAGCACTTGAAGGAAACCCACGCGAACATGGGGAGGACATGCAAACTCCACACAGAAATACCAGATGACCCAGCCGGGGCTCGAACCAGCAAACTTCTTGCTGTGAGGCAACAGCACTATCCACTGCGCCACTGTGACGCCCAAGCCATTACACTAAATTATTTTAAAAAAATCATAATAATAACAAAGATGCGTGTATTTATTAAAAAAAAGTGACACTAAAGACATTTGTTATAAGTGATATGCATTCTAAATGAACTGTGTCCTTTCGGTTTTCTGTTAATCAAAAGTGTAACACAATTTAACAGTTAGATTCCAACACTGATGATAATATGACATGTTTTTGGAGAAGGTCTGCATGTTCAAATGATTTTTGAAGCCTCATTTGCCACTGACACTGGAGTAATGATGCTGAAAGATTTGCTGTGCCGTCACAGAAATAAATTGCAATTATAAAAAATTTATTAATTAAAATGAATGGGTGACACGGTGGCTCAGTGTTTAGTACTGTCGCCTCACAGCAAGAAGGTCACTGATATGAGTCCTGGCAGGGTGAGTTGGCATTTCTCTGTGGATTTTGTAAGTGTTTGCGTGGGTTTCCACCAGGTGCTCCGGTTTCCCCCCACAGTCCAAAGACATGTGCTATAGGTGAATTGGATAAACTAAATTGGCCTGTGTGTGTTAATGAGTGTGTATGGGCGTTTTCTAGTACTGGGTAGCGGTCGGAAGGGCATCTGCTGCGTAAAACAAATGCTGGAATAGTTGGCGGTTCGTTCTGCTGTGTCAACCTCTGAAAGGGAGACTAAGTCGAAGGAAAGTGAATGAATAAATGAATGACAGTGAACCATTTTAAATTTAGAAGTATTTTCGCAATATTACTTATACATTTTATAGATTAGAATATATTCACACAAATGTCTTTTTAATTTGTACATTTAGATATTTAGATTAGTCTTCTAATCATCTAAATCTGACTGAAAGTTTTATATGAAAACATAAATATTTAATAAATGTTAATCTGTTTTTCATATTTTTCTGATAGTGCATTACAGCATTTGTTGCATAAATTTACTTTCATGTACTAATAATTATGTAAATTTAATTCATTTTTTCATTTAATTCAGTTTTAGCCCTAAAGGTGAAAAGTCTATTTCATGGTCTACTATATATATATATATATATATATATATATATATATATATATATATATATATATATATATATATATATATATATATATATATATATATATATATATATATATATACATATATATATATATATATATATATATATATATATATATACATATATATATATATATATATATATATATATATATATATATACATACATATATATATATATATATATATATATATATATATATATATATATATATATATATATATATATATATATATGGATGGATGGATGGATCTATATATATATATATATACATATATATACATATACATTTATTTATTTATTTAAGTCTATGTGAAATGGAAGTTGCCGAGACTTTCATTACTGTATGTTGATGTACATCCAACTGGAATGGAATATTGAGTAGGGGGTGGGGCTTTTTTTTTGTGCATCATTCTCTTCTAGCAAAATAGCAGTAAGAGGGGCGTGGTTAAAAATATTGTTGCAAAAGTCGTCAAACTGACATCATCAGTCGTCAAAACTGACATCACTCCAAACTCCGAAGCAAAGGTTAGACTATGGCTGCATCTGAAATCGCATACTTCCATACTATATACTACGCTAAAAACAGTATATGAGCTAATTTTAATTCAGAGAATTCAAAAATCAGTATGCGAGAAGTACCCGGATGACCTACTACTTTTGGCAAGATCAAATGCACATTCGATGTCAACTACTATATCCCATGATTCATCGCGAGAGAATTCATAAATGGGAGTGAAGCGACGCAATTGACATGGGTCGGTCACTTGATGATGACAAAATGGCAGATGTAGTACATGCAAATTCCATTCATACTACTCATATTCATACTGTATAGGACATACTTTTCTAATGGTCGAGTAGTACATTTAAATTCAAATGCAGTACCTACTTAGTAGGCGATTTCGGATGCAACCTTTGATTGAAGATTACCAAAACAACCTTTTTTTCAGTGGATTAACTTGCACAAATTAAAGGTTCACCTAGAGAATAACAATGTGTGCTAGCAAAATAAACATTGCAAATTTTGATTTCACACAGACCAAGTTTTCTTCTTTCTGTTCATTCTCCTCAGCTGAAGATCTCGCACAAAAAATCCCTGACTCCGACCCTCCTTCCACCACTGACTCTGTTCCAGAAGAAGCCGAGAAACACTGCGACAAAAGGAAGAACTGAAGCGTCAAAAAGCTCTTTTGGAGGAGAGTCGGAAGCGTCTGGAGGGAATGAAGAAGCCGAGCTGGAACAAGCAGGGATTGAGGGAGAGCCTGGTGGAGATGCAGAAGAGACTGTCCAAACAGGTGGAGCAGCTGGGCAAACGCGAGGACTGGAAGAGGAAACACAAGAAGGAATGGGGCAGAAAGAAGGAACACGACTGGAAGAAAGATGGAGAGGCTGAGAGAGGGAAACACGGCAAAGACAAGCGGAAAGAGCATCTCGTGAAGTACAAAGAAGACTGGGACCACAAGAAGGACGAGAGGAGGCAGGAGCGGGAACGACGACAGAAGGAAAGACCTTGGGATGCTAAGCCTTCCAAACATCAGCACCATCATGAGAATGCAGACTTCTGGAGACACCAAGAAGAGAAGCTCCGAAGGAACCGACATCCGGCTGAAGGCTGTCGTGGCGTTTCCAACTGCGCAGACGCCGAAGGTCTCGTTCCCGTGAAGCTGCCGGAGTTTCAGGATCTCCTCAAGATCTACACAAGCAAATTAGAGGCACTTCCTCAAGAAAACAAGGAGTCTCTCAAACGGCTCACAGCCCAGTTCTTCAGCGGTGGCGTTTTCGCCCACGACAGAATGCTTTTCAGCGAGTTTGCCGAGGATGTGGCTGATATCCTGGAAGATCTGGCAGACGAGCAACTTGACAATGATTCCTTGGAAGAAGAGATGGAGGAGTTTGAGAAGGAGGCGCTGTTAAAGTTTGCCGCCATTTCGGCGTAATGTAGAATCTTGAGTGGGAGAAAATACACCAAGTGAAGGAAAGCAAAAAGAAATGATACTTTCCCTGATCTTCATGGACTGTAGATGTAGTTTGTGTGTGTGTGTGTGTGAGGAGAAGAGTCTTGTCATTAGTGAAGTCCCACCTGTGTTTTGGGTGTTTTGTTGTAAGCTACCTCCATTAGTCCTGTTCTTCAACGCCAAACCCTTTGACTCCTGCTTGCAGTGTAAAAATGTCATGTTGCCATGTGAATGAAACCGCTTTACTTTGGGATGGATCGGTCTGCTAGTACATATGGAGTTGTGAACGAGATTAACGCTTAAATGGGTACGTGCAATGAGATCGGAGAAGAATGTCCTTTTATATTGGTCTGAAAAGGAAAAGTTCTCCCAAATATAAAGTTAAACTCATGCTGAAGTGGTTCCAAGCCTTCACCAGTTTCTTTCTTCTGTTGAACACAGCATAAGATCGTTATTCAAAGTTATCTTCTTGTGTTTAACAAAATAAAGAAACAAGTCAATTGATTTTTGAACTGTTTCATTTAGAAATAATGCCGAATGTCTCATTTTATTTTAGATGTGAAGGATTTTTTTATTTACATTTTATTTATTATTAAAATCCTGGTTTCTTCGCACTGATCTCATGCTTTTGCTTAGTAAGCTAGAGTCGGACTGGTTTCTTTTTACGTTTTGTTTTCGCTAGAGGTTTTAGAGGTCATTGTAAACTTTCAGTTTTTCGGTTTCCATCCCGACTTAAGTTCTGCTCAACCTAATGTTTATGAGAACCCAAAATCTTTGAATGTTGTTATCATTATTATTTTTTTAGGAATTTGACACGTTAGCTTTTGTGCCTTTACTAGTGAGCACAGTACTGAAGTGAACACTTTGAATGAAAACCGAGAGTTTCAAGAATGGATTAGTTTGCACTGTGGTGACGTTTTATTTATATCCTCTTTCTATCCTAGGAAAAGAGCCATTGTAATCAATCATGATCATTTGATTTATTGCTGTGTGTTTTTGTTTTGTTGTATCTCTTTTGGGGAGGGATGAATTGAATTATGGCCTTTTCTTGTTCAATTTGTAAATATAAAGACAAAGTAATTTAACTCCTAATTTAAGGTAAGTTATCAGACGGCACACAGTGATATTTATGATGATGGATGATGGAAAATTTAATACCATTTCAAAGGAAGACCAAATGTCACAATGTATCAATATGAACAATTTTTGATGATTATTAAAACCATGTACCATTGCCTTGAGAATTATTCGTTATTGAGAAACTACTTTGTTTATGGTCTCTTCTATTTTCAATTATGTCACTGTTTTGTTTTATACTCTTTACAAAGTCAAATTGACCTCCTAATAAGGTCAAGACTGTGTGTGTGTGTGTGTGTTCGTTCCAGCATGTCAGTTGGTGCTGAGTAAGTTTTGGATGGACTTATCAGATGAAGTTTCCCTGATGACAGCTCTTTCCATTGACAACATTTAGGAAACGGGATAGAGGTGTAGAGTAAACGTACTGCATTGAATTAATCGCCAACATTAATATAAATGGTATATTTCTCAGAAGCTCATAGACCATAATGTGGGGTCCGTGCTGTTAATCTGTCAGACGTGCTCTATATGGCATCCTCTGGGTTACCACAGATGCTCTCTTTTGCTATAAACAACTGTTTTTTTTTGTTGCTATGGAAACATAAGCAGGAGATAAGAACATCCTGACTTGTTGTGAGGGAGCTTTGGGTGTGATTTGGGTTTTCCGCTGAGTTTGACTGTCTGGTAAAGAGAATATAAGGACGGAGATGCTCATTACGCGACACTCCAGCCAGAACATCACTTGTGTGCTCAGGTAAGCTAATAGTATTTTCTATTTTATTTTACTGAATGATTTACTAATACTTCGGGTTTATATTGGGTTTAATTTATCATGTACTTAGCATCGTGAAATTACATTTAAACCTGTTGGTGTTTGTTTCTTCTGTTGAACACAAAAGAAGATATTTTGAAGAAAGCAGAAAATCATTGACTTCCACAGTATACGTTTTCTCTACTATGAAAGTCAATGGTTACAGGTTTTCAACTGTCTTCAAAATATCTTCTTTTGTGTTCAACAGAAGAAAGAAGAGCATGAAAGTTTGGAACCATCTTGGCATGAGTAAATTTTGATGTTTTTTTTTTTTTTTTTTTTTGGGTAAACTCTTCCATTTTTTTATTTATTTCCGTTTTATTTATTATTAAAATCCTGGTTTCTTTGCACCGATCTCATTATTTTGCTTGGTAAGCTAGAGTCGGACTGGTTTATTTTAACGTTTTGTTTTCGCTAGAGGTTTTAGAGGTCATTGTAAACTTTCAGTTTTTTGGATTCTACCCCAACCCAAGTTCTGCTCACACTTAATGTTTATGACACCCAAAATCTTTGAACGTTGTTGTTGTTATTATTATTATATTTTTTTTAGGAATTTGATTCGTTAGCTTATGATCGAAAAAATTTGATTTTTGGGTGAACTATTCCTTTAACTTCAGCTGAAATTTAACGTTGTTACTTTAAGTGTCAGACAGATTTGACTATAATAATTAACTTGTCAATTTTTTTTTTCCTCATCTTCAGCCTCATCTTTAACTCTACATCTGCCAGAATCATGGAATCTGCCATTAATGTGCTTGTCTCTGAGTTTAAGGCTTATGCTGGGAAGGAAGGTTCAGCGAGTACTCTGAGCAAACAAGAGTTTACGAGTTTGGTCAAATGCCAATTACCAAACTTTGTAAAGGTAAGCCTTTTGAGTTACAGAAGGTTAGCCTATAGTAAATTGTTTGTAGTCCTCAGGTCTGGACTACATACTTAAACACAAAGATTTCATTTAGAATCCACTGAGTTCTTTAGAAAACAAGGGAGAAAAAAATCAATACATTGATTATTAAAAAATTGTAAAATATAGAAATATAAAAATAAATTACTTTTAATATTCAACAGCTACTATGAAAATACTTTTCTACCGAAGGATTATTTGTTTTAGTAAAACCATTTTACATTTTTTGTTACTTGAAATAAAGCATCAAAAACCCTATTTTTGCCAAATAATATCACGATTGCCGACTTCTACAAAAAAAATTTATAAAAACAATTTAAAAAAATCAAAACTTACTAGATAAAATAAAGGAATATAAATACATGTATAAAGTTTTAAAAATAAATGTAAAAGATTATGTAAAATAGGTGGCAGGGTGGCTCAGTGGTTAGAACTGTCACCTCACAGCTAGAAGGTTCCTGGTTTGAGTCCCAGCTGGGTCAGTTGGCATTTCTGTGTGGAGTTTGCATGTTGTCCTCTTATTGGCGTAGGTTTCCTCTGGGATCTCCTGCTCCAGTTTCCCCTACAGTCCAAAGACATGCGGTGTAGGTTAATTGGGTAAAACAAAATTATCCGTAGTGTATGTGTGTGTGAGAATGGGTGTATAGGGGTTTTCCAGTACTGGGTTGCAGCTGGAAGGTCATCCGCTGTGTACAAAATATGCTGGAATAGTTGGTGGTTCATTCCCCTGTGGCAACCCCTGATGAATAAAGGACTAAGCCAAAGGAAAATGAACGAATGAATTATGTGAAATATATAAGTAAAAATAATAGTTGCATATAAAATTGAACTTTTTTTCTTTAGAAAATTAAATATTAATAAGAAAATCTACAGAAACATAACTAAATATAAAACTAAATAATTTTTTATAACTTACAGCTACAGTGAAAGTACTTTAGATATTAGACAGGTTGAATCTTTTAGTGTCTTCAAATCTGTTCCTAAAACGTATCTCTTTGGAATGGCTTTAATGTGATATCTTATTGTCTTTTGTACAATGTGCTTTTTATTACCTTTTTTATTATTTATATTATTATTATTATTAATATTATTATGTAAAAAAATTTTACCTTGTTCTGTGTTAAGTGCTTTAAGATGCCCTTTAAAGGCACTATAGAAAATCAAGTTTATTATTATATACCGTTGAATTATCAGCCCCCCTTTGGAAATTTTTGTTCTTTTTAAAATATTTCCCAAATTATGTTTAACAGAGCAAGGACATTTTCACAGTATGTCTGATAATATTTTTTTCTTCGGGAGAAAGTCTTATTTGTTTTATTTCAGCTAGAATAAAAGTAGTTTTTAATTTTTAAAAACCATTTTAAGGTCAATATTATTAGCCCCTTTAAGCTATATATTTTCCGCTAGCCTACAGAACAAGCCATCTTTATACAATAACTTGCCTAATTACCCTAACCTGCCTAGTTAACCTAATTAACCTAGTTAAGCCTTTAAATGTCACTTTTAGCTGTAAAGAAGTGTCTTGAAAAATATCTAGTCAAATTTTTTTACTGTCATCATGGCAAAGACGAAATAAATCAGTAATTAGAAATGAGTTATTCAAACTATTATGTTTAGAAATGTGTTTAAAAAAATCTTCTCAACGTTAAACAGAATTTGGGGAAAGACATAAACAGGGGGATAATAATTTAGGGGGTTTAATAATTCTGACTTTAACTGTAACTTATTTGCAATAGGCTAATTATGTAAAACCTTATTTTTGTCCACAGTGTCAGTGTTGCCCAAAAAGAATGAAAAAAAAGAAAAAAGAAATGTAATAAAAATGGCAAAAACAAGAAAATACAGAAATGTATTCAATGAAATGGGGGAACTATAAAATATTTAAACCAATGGCAATGATAATCGGAAGTATATAATTTTTTTATATTGTTGAATATAATTTAAACAATTATTGATCTTTAAATAATCTTTATATTAAATATTTATTATTTTCTTTAAACAACTATTTATAATAAATAAAACAAACGTTTTTAAAAAAAGGGCCATATGTGTTTGTGAATGATTCATATTCCCATCTTAAAAGCATGAACTAGAGCACCATTTTAGAGGTCTGGTGTGAGTTATTAGTAAACCACATCCCAGTCTTCTGAAGAATTCCTTAAGGTCACGTGTTTAACATATTTTGTTGAACAGGAAATTACAAAAATCCTTCCTAGAAGAACACACAAGTTAGAAATAGTCTTCACACTACTATTGTGCATCAAAGCAGTCTGCTTTCAGCATGTTTACATCAGTTAGCCTGCAGACAATGGAAAAACTGCCACATCAGAGCATTTTCTGTGTGACCCATGCAGAACAGGAACTCCCCCTCTCTAATAGCTCAGCAGAAAAGAATGCACAATACCGCTCACAACCACTAGATGGAGACACTGTCATTACAAGTGCATTTAAAAAAGTCTGTCCTGTCTGTTTTCTCCCCCAGAATTCCTCTGATCCAGCCACCATTGATCATCTCATGAGCTCATTGGATGCGAATAATGATGGGCAGCTGACGTTCATGGAGTTTTGGAATCTGATTGGCAATGTTGCAAACAAGCATGGCGGATTCTAAGCCAATGAAGAGACACTGAAGTTTTACTTTAAATTTTACCTTGTGACTTTCTGCTTTAATTATATAACCTGTTGCACAGTTAATGATTGTCCTAAGCAGGTGATGGCAAATAAAATAAAGCATTGTTTGATTCTCAAGGTAATCTGGCCTTGCCTTTTTATTGACCATATAAGCTTCCCTTCACACCTCTCCCACTCTTTTGTGTAGACATTATGGTGCATCTGATTTAATGGCGATGATTTATGGTAACCCGACACCACCCTGAGGCCCTCAACTATATACTATTGCATGGCGGCTTGGTTTTAGATCTTAAGTTTCACTTGAAGTCAGTTGCAGTTATGAGAAATCCTTGTTGACATATTTAATGTCACACACAATATAAAGCAGTTGACTTGCTCGGCAGGTGTGGTCTGGGGGGAAGGGTGTTGCTTTCTTTGGAATAGTAATGAAGATTTAGGTCTTATTTAAAAGTGCTGTTATTTTGGAGGGAAAATAATAGACAAATTCTGAAACTTTTGAATTTTTGCCTGTAGAAAAACAGTTTAAATTTGCCTTGGGAAAGCATCTGATTTAAACTGTAAACTTTAGACCTGTCGTACTAGTTTTGAGGAGATTAAGGGTGCATTTACATGAGAACATGGAACTTAAACTTCACAATTGTAAAGTTCACACACACTACATGACAAAAGCCTTGTTGCCTATCCAAGTTTTAGGAACAACATAAAATAACTTGACTTCTAGTTGAACATTTGGTACCAGAAGTGGCTTGTATGAAAGGCAAAGGCCTCTAGATTACGCTTATTTTACCAAAATAAAATATGATCATGCCTTGATTTTTAAATATTTAGTTAGGACGGTAAGGTCTGGCTTTTGCTCAGACAAAAGTCTTGTCACTTAACAGAAATAATGTACAGTATAGAATATAAAGTCATGGTGCAGTGGAAAAATAATTGATACTGTGTATGACTCCCATGAGCTTGGAGGACTGCATCCATACATCTCTGCAATGACTCAAATAACTTATTAATAAAGTCATCTGGAATGGCAAAGAAAGCATTCTTGCAGGACTCCCAGAGTTTATCAAGATTCTCTGGATTCATCTTCACTGCCTCCGCCTTTATCTTACCCCAGACATGCTCAATACTGTTCATATCTGGTGACTGGGCTGGCCAATCCTAGAGCACCTTGACCTTCTTTGCTTTCAGAAACTTTGATGTGGAGGCTGAAGTATGAGGAGCGCTATCCTGCTGAAGAATTTGCCCTCTTCTGTGGTTTGTAATGTAATGGGCAGCACAAATGTCTTGATGCCTCAGGTTGTTGATGTTGCCATCCACTCTGCAGATCTCTTGCACGCCCCGATATAAATGTAACCCCAAACCACGATTTTTCCTTCACCAAACTTGACTGATTTCTGTGAGAATCTTGGGTCCATGCGGGTTCCAATAGGTCTTCTGTAGTGTTTGTGATGACTGGGATGCAATTCAACAGATGATTCATGAAAAAAAATCTAACTTCTGCCACTTTCCAAATGATCAACTAGAAGTCAAGTTATTATTTGTTGCTCTTACGACTGGGATTGACGACAAGACTGTTGTCAGGTAGTGTAAAGGAGAGAACATTGTATAAATAGGTCTGTAAAAGTAAATAGAACTGCTGCAGTTTGAATGCCATGCCTATAGATGGCGATGTCACTTTGGAAAAAAAAAAAACACTTTGCGCCTACGTACATACAATCCTGTAGTCCATTGGTCTCAAACTCAATTCCTGGAGGGCCGCAGCTCTGCATAGTTCAGCTCCAACCACCTCCAACTCAGACCTGCTTAAAAGTCTCTAGTAGTCTTGATCACATTGATTAGTTAGATCAGCTGTGTTTGTTTAGGGTTGGAGCAAAACTGTGCTGTCCAACATTGTATTTTTGTTTACATGTCAATGTTTTCAGCGTAAAATGAGCCACTTTTGGTGTTGCCTGTTTGTTTACATGACAACAGTGTTTTTTTATGACTGAAAACGCATCAATTTGAATGAAAGTGTACATATTTGAAAAAAACAATAATTGATGTGTCCATTTAAACACCCATAAACTCATTAAAAACAATGATGTCATGTATAGTATGTGTTTAGGGAGGTGTCAGTTAAAGGCAAGTGCAAACAAACACAACAATGGCTGTTTACATTGTAGTGGTGTTGTTGTTTGAATGTTTGCTAATGCTTCATCAGCATAGCGTGGATTAACTTAACTTTACAACCAACAGTGGAGACTCATCTTACACACATGGCAAATTGTACATACACACCAGCATTGACCCGCCGATGGCGTCGTCACTTCCCTACTGGTACAGTTTACTTACGAGGGTTGTCACGATACCAATAATTCATGTTACGATACTATACCAGCTGAAGTATTGTGATACAAAGTAGTATTGCGATATTGTAATTCAGAACTCAAATACATAAAATAAAGAAAATTGACAGAATTACTATATTTTACATGTTATAAAAGGCCTACTTGAATTGAATGAATGATTCTCTTATTATTCAAAATTATTTGCACGTCACCTGAAATATATTTGTTCTTTTTGTTTATTTTGTAGATAACTGGCCAACAAAAAATACATTATAATAAAGATACAAATTATACCAAATGAAATTCATTACATATTAGGCTTAATGAAGTTTTCCAGTATCCACTGTTTTTTTTTTCAGTCTTATCGAGAGGGGTCTGGATGCAGACCTGGTGCAGTGCAATCTGTGCTGCATCCAATGCTTTTTAATGGGCTCACCTAACCCAACCCCTAATCCCACATAACACAGTGACGTCACTCACTCCGTTGAGTGCATTGTGTCTGACATTGCATCGCTGAGTGATGCAATCTCAGCTTGCATCATAAAGGCTGCATCCAGATACTATTGGGCTTATCAGGTACAGTAAGTTATTCAAAATTTCATTTTGTAAGTCTCCCTTTTTAGGAGATTGTCACGGTTGTTGTAGCTACTAAATCATATTGACAGGAGCAGAAATGAACTGATTCAGATTCGAACTGAAGCGTCAGAAAACGTGCAATAGGCTACCATAAAAGGCATGAGTTCTACAGTTTTACAAGTTTAAAGAGCTTAACAGACTCTTCAAATAAAATGGTCTATTGTGCATGTGAACATTTTAGTGACTTTTCCACATGCAAGATTATGAAGTGTAGATAGATTGTTAATGACGATACTAACATTTACAAACTACAGTGGAATAGGTAGTATTTTGGAGCCATAGTATCACGATACTACCATAGTACCGGTAAACCGTGCAACTCTATTACTTACCAGGCAACAGTACCAAATACTAGCCTGGCATATGTATTCTTGGTTGTTTTTATGGATATAAACACAGATCATTTTGAAAATGGTGTGTAACCATGAAACTTTTAGAACCACAAGTTCAGTTTTTGGCTACATTGGTGATGTGTGTGCTCTGCATTAGATATAACAATTGCAGATGACACACTTTATATGCAAAGTGTGAATATTTGTTATTACAATTGTTGTGCAGACATATTCCCCAAATGCAAAAATGTAACTCTGTCATGTTAAAGTATACACTGAATGTTACTGAAACAATCACGATTGACTTGTTTTAGGGGATCGCACAAACGTGAACCCTTTCTATGCAACATGAATCATCAAAAATAACCTTTGTAACATAATCAATGAGATTTGAGGCATGACTAACGTATGACCACAGTCTACACAAAGCAGTCAGTTCAAACTGCTTTACATAGGCGGTGCCTTTTGTAAACACAGATTATCTTAGTAAGTGTTGGTACTGGGTTATGATTCATTTATCTGTATGTCTCCCCTGAGGGCTAGTAAAGATTTATGGCGATACAATGTATTCCGGTTTGCAAGAATCTTGATGATGTTACTTCCTGCGGCATTTAAAAACAACAATTTCCTGTCATAACCAGTGTCAGAAATGTCATTTTTAAAATTAACAGCCACCATTTTCCTTCTTGGGTTCATTTTCATGGATGGATTTTTATCCTTTTTACATGCAAACATTTAGTGTGTGCTCATTTAAGACTTAAATTGGTCAAACTAAAGTGTTATTTAGAAATATATTATAGCAACAAATGTTCTTTATTAAGAACACTAAACATGTTTACATTTTTACAACTAATAAACTGCATCAACATTCATTAATTTTACCAGATAAAAACCTTAACACCTTTTGGATGCACTTTAATTTTTTTGTAACCTAAACGGGGCAGCATTTTATAACATCCCAGAGCACTGGCTGATTTTTAACACCAGTGCATATGTTGTGCAGGGAAGGGTTAAAGTTTTTAGTACTTCCCTTAAAGCTCCAGACAAAACTTACTGTCATCTGGCGTGATTCCCAGTGTGATTTCTGCTGTGAAACGACATTCTCGTGTTATAATGTTGATGTTACAGCTGTGGACAACATCAGAAAGATCTGGGTTAGCCCATTAATCACATCAAAACTCAACTGTCCTGTTTGAAGTAGCAAAATTAGTTCGTCCCCTTGTTAGTTCCCCTCCTCCAGTCCAGGTACGCCCTTTCATTTGTCAGAGTCAGGGGCAAAAAAAAAAATTCACGGAAGAGATTCGGCTTTGGTTCGGGTTTGACAAGTTTTTTTTCTTCTTTTTTTAGGTAAGAGAAGAGAAGGAAAAGAAAAAAAGAGGCTTTACTGCTGCTACTACGAACTGTCAATCTGTGCTGTCCCCATTTTAGGGTAAGTCCTCCAAAATACACTTATTTATAATTCGCGACTACTTTCAACGCAAAACGTTGAGATTTTGAACATGTAAAAGTTTTTATAGAGTGTAAACGCCACGTTTTAGGAACACCCTTTGACCCTCAGCCAAACTGAGGCTGAAGCTGTAAACATCTGCTGCATTCGCTCACAGTTAATCTGTTTTTCAGAAATATGCTGAACTTGATGCAGATAAATACTTCTGTGGCTTGACGCGCTGATGGCGCGCGAATACATGCACGAGCATTAGTTTTGTACGTTAGTTGATAAATGCTGTTGTTTTAAACCTATTTTAATGCATATATTATTTTAAGATTTATAACTTACATTAAGTGTATTTCATATATAATTAAATATTTATCTTTTAATACATATTATTTGCTTCGAATTTTAATAATATCTATTAAGTGTTGATGTTTGCAGATTGTGACGCTCTTCAGTCTCCCGCGCCAACAGTAAATCAAGTCCAATATAAAAGTATCGCTTTAACTCCTGACAGAAAGAGAAGCGTTTAAGTTAACCAAAGGGTGTTTTGTTCCACGCGTGATTTGAGGGTGAAGAAAATAAGTACCTCGAGATGTTTCTAACCAGGCTTTATACTCAGGCAAAGTTGTTCCTGTGTGAATTTTTAATGGCGCACGCGAGCGGCGGGTATTGTCGTTACTGAGATCGAGCGCGCGCGCGCGTATCACATTCTCCCATTTGGAAACGCAAACCTTTCAATCTCTTTAGCTCATTGGAGAGAGAAACTGTACAGTGGAAGAGTGTCCGTGCTTATACTGCCTATGTGTCCCCTTTATCTCATTCCTTGAGTTTGTTTGCACAGATTTACTTATTCATTTCGGCCAGGCACAGAAAAAGGTCGTGTCTGTTTTGGAGAGTCACTTAAGTAATGGAAGATCTCCCTTCATTACTTATTATTAACTCATCCACGTGCTGTCTGTCTGAGGGAGTTTTGGGTTAAAGCTTGAGACTGTCTAGGGTGGCGCGGACGGCATTGCCAGGTCAGGGGCCAAAGGCGTCAATAATTTATGTGACTTCACGACTGGCACTGGATAGGGTTGAGCCCGAAGGTTGAATGAGTCAACAGGATCAGTGACCAGTGCCTATAGAGACTAGAAATATGACTGGAGACCAGGTGTGCAGGACTTGTGACAACAACACAGCATTGACTTCAACAGAGCAGCAGCCCTTTGATCCAGGGCGCATGTCAATGTAGTTTGTGCTGTGAATAAGGGCTGACAGTACAGTAGGGGCTGTGTCTTAAAACACTACACTGTTGTGCCTACATAGATGGTGGATTTCAGTTACGCTACATGCCACTTTCTGTATATGAACAGGTGCTTGTACAGTAACCTGTTCTTCCGGGTCTCACGCAAGATCTGTTTATGATAATGCTGACTTGACAGTTTACTTTTGAGAGAGAGTCTAGACTCTAGAGAAAGACACTTTTCTACATTTGAAACTAGGCTGATCTTTTTATGTTTCATGCACAAAGGTCTGTACCAGTTGTCTTTTCCCATAGTAATCAGTTTACACATTTACTAAAGTCCTTTAAATTTTCAAATCAAGTATGATTAAAATTGTATACTAAAAACTGCATGTTTATACCCTTTCTCTTCGGGTAACATGTGCAGGAATTAAGTTTAAAACATGTATTTTGTAATTACTAAATGTAATACATTCATTCATTTTCTTGTCGGCTTAGTCCCTTTATTAATTTGGGGTCGCCACAGCGGAATGAACTGCCAACTTATCTAGCACATGTTTTACGCAGCGAATGCCCTTCCAGCTGCACAAAAGTAACTCGTGTTACATTTTCGAAAAGTAACTCAAATATTATGCCTTTTTTTTAAAAGTAATGGGATACTTGTTATTTCGAACAGAAATATTATTATGTAACTCGCGTTAACTAGGAGAGCGAGTGAGCTGTTAATTCAATAGGTGTTAATTCATTTTAATAGTTAGAATATGTAATAAAAATTCATCTAAATCTAACAATAAGTTTTACGCAGCGGATGCCCTTCCAGCTGCAACCCATCTCTGGGAAACATCCATACACACTCATTCACACTCATACACTACAGACAATTTAGCCAACCCAATTCACCTGTACTGATGTCTTTGGTCTGTGGGGGAAACCGGAGCACCCGGAGGAAACACAGGGAGAACATGCAAACTCCACACAGAAATGCCAAATGACCCAGCCGAGGCTTGTACCAGCGACCTTCTTGCTGTGAGACGACAGCACTACCTACTGCGTCACCTAAATGTAATATTTATTATCTATTTCATTTATGATATCTAGCTGATTTTATATAGTGCACTCGCAGGATAGGTTTGGTGCAGGAAGGGCATCTGCTGGTAAAATGTGTCACAGTAATTGGTGGATCGTTTCAATGTGGTCACTAGTGTTGGGGAAAGTTACTTTTGAAAGTAATGCATTATATGCAGGATTAAGTTACTCCCCAGTTATGTAACTTTGTTACTAGTTGCGTTACTTAGTTACTTTTTATAGTAGGTAATGCGTTACATTACTTTTGCATTACTTTTTATTACCTGGCTGAGGCTTGATCTCTTTCAGAAATTTTATTTAAACTTTATTTCTTTTTTTTAATAGAGGAGCTCTATAATTAACAATGCACTGTATAACCTACACCTTCATTTACCTTTAAAAAACATTAAAAAAGTAATAAAGTAGGATAATGTTCTGAGAACTGCCTGACCAAAGGTGCGTTTCCCAAACAACAACATAATTCGTGGCTAAACTATCATAGTATGCTGCATCATTTGGGAAAAGAAAGATGTAGTGATGAGTGTTTCCCAAAACCAAAAGTAACTTCATTCATTCATTTTCTTTTTGGCTTAGTCCCTTTATTAATCCGGGGTCGCCACAGCGGAATGAACTGCCAACTTATCCAGCACATGTTTTACGCAGCGGATGCCCTTCCAGCCGCACAAAAGTAACTCGTGTTACATTTTCGAAAAGTAACTCAAATATTATGGCTTATTTTTTTAAAGTAATGGGATACTTGTTATTTCGAAAAGAAATATTATTATGTAACTCGCGTTAACTAGGAGAGCGAGTGAGCTGTTAATTCAATAGGTAACACCAACAACTTTTTAATAGTTAGATTATGTAATAAAAATTCATCTAAATCTAACAATAAGTTGATTTAAAACAAGTAAATTTTTAAAAGTGTAATATACTTTTAATCGGATAAATTCTAGTCAAAAATATTATTTTAATTAGTTACACCAATCAAATTATATTTTAGTGGATGTTTTCTGTTTAATAAAAACATAAATAAAAAACACTTTTTCTTTAGAAAGGTGTTCCTAAACTATTTTTAACCTGTTTAAAATTAATATGATTTAAAATAAAATGCAAAAGTACATTTTAATGGTGAAATTAGGCCTAACGTTCATTCATTCACTCATTTTCTTTTCGGCTTAGCCCCTTCATCAATCAGGGGTAGCCAAATCGGAATGAACCGGCATCTAACATTGGATAATAATAATAATAATAATGCATTTTATTTAAAGGCATTATTCTTGACACTCAAGGTCACCGTACAAGACAGCAAGAACGACCAGTTCAAATAAAAACACAATATAAAAGTCAATAGAATACAATGCAATTTTTTAAAAAAAGTGCAGTTGAGTTAAAGAGAGTAGGCTGTTCTAAACAGATGTGCTTTCAGTTTAGATTTAGAGTTTAAATCACGGAGATCAGGAGAAGTTGAATTCCAAAGCTGAGGAGCAGAGTGTCTGAAGGCTCTGCAGTCTATGGTAACAAGGCGGACAGGGGGAACAGGTGGATATGAGAAGAAGATTGAGAAGGTGTGGCTATATGAACAAGATTTGTAAGGTATGGAGGAGCAAGATTGTGGCTTTAAAAGTGAGAAGAAGTATTTTATAATTAATTCTGTAAAATGTAGGAAGCCAATGAAGCTGTTGTAGAATGGGTGTGATGTAACAGACAGAAGGGGTGTTTGTGATAATACGGGCTGCAGCATTTTGTACCAGTTGTAGTTTATGAAGAGTTTCATTAGGGAGACCAAACAGAAGGGAATTACAGTAGTCTAAATGGGATGTGGCTAAACTATGAACAAGAATGGCAGTCGAAAGGTGTGAGGGAAGGATGTAAACGATTTATATGTCAAAGGTGGAAATAAGCAGACTGGGTGACATTATTAACATGTGAAGTGAATGAAAGGGTGCTGTCGAAGATGACCCCCAGACTCTTAGTAATAATAGGATGTAAGTTTAGAGAATCAAATGAGCTTTTATTAGCACCAACAAAGTTTTTCAAGGTGGCACAAACCTACATTTTCTCTATTTTATTTATTAAAACGTAATATTCTACAGTATAAAGTATCATATTTGTATGTAAATACTTTTTACAGCAGCAGAATGACACTTTTGTAGCATCCAAAAAATATTTTTTAGTTCACAATAGTTTAAAGAGCGCTGTCAGATATGTTTAATAAAAATGTTCACTTTAAAGGTTCAGAGAATCTGTCAAGCCACGTGATGCCTAATAGAGAGACACAGTGGTGGTTTTAACCCAAATGAAGACACTGAATGAGTGTGTAGGGTTTATGTCCGACAGCCAATGTGTATTATGATATAAATTATTATATTATTGCCTTTTCAAGGCTATTTTATGGCAGTGATTATTTAACGATTACTCGCTATCCTTCAGTTTCGCTCCTGATTTGTCAGGGTTTGCCACAGCGAAATGAACTGCCAATTACTCTGGCATATGTTTGGATAAACACATCCTCTCATTGACCCTGTGATTCAATGTGACTACTTCAATTTTAATTTAGCAATTTAATTTTTAAAAGCTAATCAATTAAGCTCAAAAGTAACTCACGTTACATTTTCTAAAAGTAACTCAAATATTATTATTTTTAAAAATAATGTGTTACTTTAGGTTTTTAAAGGTGGCACAAACCTACATTTTCTCTATTTTATTTAAAACTTAAAATTCTACAGTATAAAGTATCATATTTGTATGCTAAATACATTTTACAACAGCAGACTGACACTTTTGTAGCATCCAAAATATATTTTTTAGTTCTCAATAATTCAAAGAGCGCTGTCAGATATGTTTAATAAAAATGTTCACTTTGAGGGATCAGAGAAGCTGTGAAACCACCTCATGCCCAAAAACGATAAGTCAGTTTGCCAGCCAGGTTGAGAGACACAGTTGTGGTTTAACCCAAATGAAGACACTGAACGAGTGTGTAGGGTTTATGTCCGACAGCCAATGAGAATTATGATGTAAATTATTATATTATTGCCTTTTCAAGACTTTTTTATGGCAGTGATTATATAACGATTACTCACTCGCTATCCTTCAGCTTAGTCCCTGATTTGTCAGGGTTTGCCACCGCGGAATGAACCGCCATTTACTCTGGCATAAGTTTTATGCAGCGGATGACCTTTCAGCCACACCCACACACTATTTCATTCACAAACACTCATGCACTTCAGTCAGTTTTTGTTTACGCAATTCACTCCAATACCAGCCGGGACTCGAATCGCATTGAACTGCTAGCTGTGATGCAACAGTGCTAACCACTGAGCTACCGTGCCATGCTTCAGGTCATTTAGATTCTATAATTTAGTGTAAAATAATTGAGTGTCATAATATAAATTTTCACACCATTGTTGTATATTTTATTATGGCTTTAACGTAATTTGTGAATGTGTGCCATTTATCAGTATCAGTGGACTGCAGCTATTTGTATTACTTGATAAGTCAGTATATGTAGTGTCATCATTATCTGAGAGTCAGTGGACAGAGGTGGAAGAGTGGAAGGAACTGTTTCCTGCACATTTACACCTGAGCGTAGTGTAAAAGACTCCTTCTCACTTTCAACAGCCTATGAAACCAGAAACTTTAATATGCAAACTGCGTCATCTCTGTATCTCCTTCTCTCACACTCATTAAATTAGGCTAATGGTCATGTTTCGTAATTGCTTACTACCTGTCGATGTGGTTATTACTGCTGCTGATAAGAGGAAACTGTGTGTGTGTGTCTGTGTGTCTCGGATGACAAACACACCTACACAGATTTTGACCTGTAATAACCACCCAAGGGCTACTTTACTGACCGCTGGATGTCACAGCTTGTTTTGTTAGTTTTTGTTGTTTCTGTGCCTCTGTTTGCACTGCTATGCAAATTATATGGTTTCAGTCCTGACCTGAACAAGTAGGCCGTAGTTTTCTGGTGAGGTCTGAATGGCTGACGTAAACAAAAATGATCGGAATTCGAAAGATGACAAAACCTCAGAGTGCTTTCTGTATCTGTGTGTGACACTAAGAGTCTTCAAGATTTTATCAATGAAACATGCCTTTCAGTGAACGTGTACCAGAAAACATAGGTTCTTTCCAGCCATTCTGCTGTTTCATAGATATAAGTTTTATAATTTTATATTAATGGAAATGTATTATACACTGTAAAAATGCTGGGTTCCACACAGTTCTTTCGTGTTCTCCCAACACAAATTAAGTTAATTGAATAATTTTTACAAATTTAAGTGGATTGAACATGAAACAATTAATTTGTCCCCGAAAAAGTAAGAATTGTGTTCATTCATTCATTCATATTCTTTTTGGCTTAGTCCCTTTATTAATCCGGGGTCGCCACAGCAGAATAACCCGCCAACTTATCCAGCATATGTTTTAAGCAGCGGATGCCCTTTCAGCCGCAACCCATCTCTGGGAGACATCCATACACACTCATTCACACTTATACACTATGGACAATTTAGCCCACCCAATTCACCTGTACCGCATGTCTTTGGACTGTGGGGAAACCGGAGCACCCGGAGGAAACCGACGCGAACGCGGGGAGAACATGCAAACAGGAATGCCAACTGACCGAGCCGAGGCTCGAACCGGCGACCTTCTTGCTGTGAGGCGACAGCACTACCTACTGCGCCACCGCGTCGCCTAGAATTGTGTTGTTACAACTTATTTTAAATAAGTAGTTTGAACAAGTAACATATTTAGGCAAATTTTGCTGGGTGTGGTATTTAAAAATATTTTATCTGTTGTCTTCCAATTATCTGGATCTGAGATGCACGATTAATTGAAAAAAGATCGCGATCTCCATTCAACCCCCTAGACGATCTTAATCCAGCAATTCTATGATTTTGCCAATCATATTTTCAAGTTCTGTTTTACATAGGCTACGTTGCTCGTTGCAACGTGGACACCTTGCAACACCTTGTTGAAAGAGTCATATACTGTATATAAGGTATAACAAAGACTATAGAATACACAAGACGTGTCACTCGTATACTTTTGAATGGGAGAAAGTTTAACAGTCAATATGGCGAATGAAGCCCCGCCTTCTAGTACATGAGCCAATCAGCGATCGCTATAGAATGACAATTCTCCAGGGGAGGGGCTTGGACGTAATGTGAGGCGTGCCGTGCGTTTCTGCAGATTTTGTGTGATCCGAACATTTAGAAATTAAACTAAATAGACAGTTGTTGTTTAATTTAATTGGTTATTCATAATATGTAATGTAATCGTAGTCTTTCAAGTAGTTTTGGAGAATTTAATCTTTCCCCATTCAAACAGAATGCCCGAGCATACTGCCCGAGAGGCGTTTCAAAGATGGCCGCTGAGTGAAATGACTTGCCTTAAAGGGACTTTGGGTATAATAAGGTATAATTCACCCAGAAATGACATTTTCGTCTTCATGTAATGATGTATCAGTGGCCGCGAAATCACACGTGACGTGAGCTGTTACCACAGAGAGGGCAGGCGTGCACCTGTGAACGAAATGTACTTTAGTGAACAGAACCTGCATAGGCTGTGAATAACAGTGTAGCAAAGTTCGTTATTGAGGGAAGAAGAAGACAGGGTCGGCGATTCAGGTAAGCAGTAACGTTTTATTTTTTTAGCTGAGTGCACAACACCCGTTGTGTGTGTGTGCGCTCTCTCCCTCTTCTCCCGGCTGCTCCTTCTGTTCTCCTTAAGAACGTTGTCTCTCCGGCCCAATCACTAGAATAAACAGGTGTTATTTATTATTTCTGATTGGCCTGCTGATTAGCCGCCGGGCTCCAAGCCTGCTCTCCCCCCTCATTGGGTGTTCGATCATGCTTACCTCTCCACAAACAGGTAATAAAGTTGTAAATAGTATTCATTTGTGGTACAGAGCGATTGTTTGGGAGCCACACGGAAAGTATGAACCGCACTTAGCAGTGAAAATGAAACCAAAAGCGCGCTCATAATTTTAAATAATCATATCGCATTTTAGAGTTATGATTAAGACAAGCATTTGATGGTTTTTTTTCATAGCGAACAGAGTGTTGTGCATGAGAATAAATGTTTAACAGTGTCAGTATAACTACTCTAGCATATATAGTGTTGTCTAAAAAAAATTGTCTAATGTTGTCAATGACAGATTGCAACATAATAATTCAGCATCAGAATTATGAATAGTTGTATTATGATTTCATTACTGTGCATTAAAGACCAGGATGTATATTCTATTTGAAATTTAGCATTTCTACCAACAGTAGACCTTATGTTTGAGAAATAACAATAATAATAGCCCACTCATATTAACCTTTATTTTACATCTATAGAATCGTGAAAAAATCGTGATTTTTTTTTAAGCAAAAAAAATTTGCAATTCTCATATTAGCCAGAATCATGCAGGTTTAGTCTGAGTCACGAGGGCAGCAGTCTCAGCAGAACCTCAGACTTCCCTCTTGCCAGACACTTTCTCCAACTCCTCCAGGGGGATTCTGTGACATTTCCAGGCGGAGAGACCTAGTACCTCCAGTGTGTCCTTTGGTCCTGCTCCTGGAGGGATATACCTGGAACACCTCTCAACTGAATTCTCTCGATGTGGAGGAGCAGCGGCTCTAAGCAGAGCTCCTCCCGGGTGGCAGACCTTCTCATCCTATCAATAAAGGTGTGCCCTGCCATCCTGTGAAGAAAACTCATTTCACCCTTGTATTCGAAATCTTGTCCTTTCGGTCATCACCCAAAGCTTATGACCATAGGTCAGAGTAGGAACATAGATTGAGCAGTAAATCAAGAGCTTTGCCTTTCAGCTTAGCTCCTTCTTTACCACATCAGACCAGTACATAGACCTCATTACTGCTGCCGCTGCACCTGTTAATCTCACGTTCCATCCTTCCCTCACTCGTGAACAAAATCCTCCATCTGGGGTAAGGACCCCCAACCTAGAGATGGCAAACCATGGTCTTTGACTTGAAGGTGCTGATTCTCATCGCTGCTGCTTCATTGTTGGCAGCATACTAGTGCATGCTGAAGGTCCATGTCTAATGGAGCCAACAGAACAACATCATCTGTGAATAATAGGTGAAATCCTGTAGTCCCCGAACCATATCCCCTCTGGCCCTAGGCTGCACCGAACTGAATCTGAACAGAACAGGTGACAAAGGCCAACCCTGCCAGAGTTCAATATGCTCCTTGATACAAGTCTAACTTATTGTCAGCAATGCAAACCAAACTCCTGCTCTGTTCATACAGGGACCAGACAGTCCTTAACAGAGCACCTCTGACATCACACTCCCAAAGCACCCCCCAAAGATTGCCACAAGAGACACGGTCGAATGCCTTCTCCAATTCCAAAAAACACAAGAGGACTGGACAGGTGAACTTCAACAAATCCTCGAGCATCCTAGATTTCATCCTATATTTCGGCTTATTTTTCAAAATATTTCTGTGCATATTTATTCATTTATATTTAAGTGTTAGTAATGTACTAAACCAGCTTATACAGTTTGCTTGGAAAGATCAAGTTTGCCAACAAATCATTTCAACTTGCATTATTAAACCGACTGAGAAATATCAGTTTAAAGTTGTGACCTAAAATTGTATTTCATTTTAAAACCATTGTTCCTGTCTTCAGGCTTGGAATTAGTTTCATTGGTTTTCTTACTATGTATGGAGAGATGAAAATGACTGGAATGTTTACCATTGGGAAAACCTTTAACATCAACTAGGTAATATGAAACATGCCAATCACATAGTGGCTTTTGGTCTCTTTCCCTGCTTACTGCCGTACAGTTAACACTGATGATCTGAATAAAAAAGCTAGAGAGGTGGTGTGTTCCAAACAGGATGTATCACCCTCCAAATGGCACTTTAGAGTGAAAATATTCATGGCCTCCGTTAGGGGTGGGCGGTACACCGGTGTCATAGTCATCACCGGTGTGACATTGCGCCACGACATAGATTTTCTAATACCGTCAATACCGTAATAAATCAATTACGCGCCTTGAACGGCTGCATTTACATCAATAATAGCTAATTCTAAATAATAAGGCATTCAATTTTCTTCAAACGTTCAGTTGTGGTCTGAATACATGTCCTTATACTACAGGGCTCGAAATTGCAACCATTTTGGTCGCATGAGCGCCCGAAATTTAATCTATGCGCCCTCATAATATCTTTGGGAGCATTTGTGTGTCTGAATATAATGGTTGTAGTGCAATCTGATTTGATTTTCCTCTAAAAACTTGCTGAATCGCTCTACCCTGCTGCTGTATTGGTTCATAGCTGTCAGTCAGGGAGCTTTTGTTACTGCAGGAAATGCAAACGGCTGAAGAGTGAAAAGTGCACAGGTTTGCAAACCTCACCTAAAGTTATAATAATAATAATAATGGCGCAGATGACAGCGATCATGACATGAGGTAAATGTTGATCTGCCAGCTGAGATCAATCAAGGGTTTTCGGAGAAGGTGCCCGAATCTCGATGCGTTGCATTCACCGCGTGTTCAGCGTAAATGTCCGCTAAATATAAAATCTAACACTGTACACATCATCGCCAAAGAAACTCACCTTTACTAAGTTTACACTGAAACTACGGCTCATAACAAAGAGCGGAATTGCACTGGTGGTCATCGCGAGAATCCTGCTCTGTCTGCTCATAAATTGGTGCGGCTGACTCGCCTGCTTTATTCCACCAACAGAGAAATGAAGATCAGCTCATAACGAGACTGAGCATTTACAATGACCCAAACCTAAACTTTTAAAGAGTGATAGAAGTGAGACTTTCTTTTGTCCGTTCTTCCTTGAGATGTATATTATTTTGCTATTGAAAGTAATACCATGATATTATACCGCCACCGTTCAAAAGATGAAAAATACCGTGATATTAATTTTAGGTCATATCGCCCACCCCTAGCCTCCGTATTGAAGTGTCATTCCAAACCAAAGTGCTCAAACCTGGGCAATTTGAAGAGTTCAACTGATGGATACTTCTAGCTCCCATGATCCTTTACACAGTAAAGTTGATTGGTGACACGCAATGCGTTCCATTCGGAATGGCTCATCACTATTTGCCCTAATATCTTCAAAGTTGTCACTCTGAATAGTGATGATCCCTATCGAATGGAATGCAGTGACTCAAAATGTTCAGGGGGGCTGGAACACTGAAGAGAGAACCACTGTTTTAAAACAAAAAGTTGAAAAACATGCCAAAGAGCCTGTAAAAACCATCATTTAAAGATTAATCAAAATAATTTTTGTTATGACTTATTTATATTTTGTTAGAATTTTTACAGTGTATATACATAAGTTTAAATATATAGTTCTTATAATAATTTGTAATTTTTATTTTTTAAATTGTGAGTTTTAAGTAATTTGTTCATTAATATATACAAAAATATTTATTAGCATTTTTATATTAAAATGTTTATATCTAATTTTATTTCAAGTATAAATGATAAAAATATTGAAAAATTATGGAAGTTTTTTCTCCAGTTTTAAAAATTGTATAGATTTTACTGCTTAGAATTAACATGCTTTGTCAACTAACTGATACAATTAATAGTATGCCAATAATATTTGTTTTTTTTAATTTAAATTGTCAAAAAATGCTTAGTGGTTAGCACTATTGTCTCACAGCAAGAAGGTCGCTGGTTTGATTCCGGGCTGGGCCAGTTAGCATTTCTGTGTGGAGTTTGCATGTTCTCCCCATGTTCACGTGGGTTTCCTTTGGGTGCTCCGGTTTCCCCCACAGTCGAAAGACAAGCGCTTATAGGTGAATTAAACAAACTTGGCCATAGTGTGTGTGAATGTAAGAGTGTATGGGTGTTTCTCAGTACTAGGTTGCGGCTGGAAGGGCATTCGTCACGTAAAACATATGCTGGAATAGTCGGTGGTTCATTTCGCTGTGGTGACCCCTGATAAACAAGGGACAAAGCTAAAGGAAAATGAACAAATGAATATTATCAGTGACAGCACAGCTAGGGCTACATATGTTTTTACCAACACGATCTCATGGCAACTTTTTGATTTAGTCACTAATTCGTATGAATTTGTACAATCTGATTCGTACAATTTAGTATGCTTTGCTCATCCCCCAATGACTGTTGGGTTTAGGGCTGGGGTTTGGTGCCACACCTCCTTTTTAAAATCGTAAATTTTCGTACAACTGAATTCCACAAATATACGAATTTGCCACTAAACTGACAAAGTGTAAAATAGTTACGTTTCCTCATGAGATCAGACTGGTTTTTATATACTTTTGTTGCTTCATATATCATATTAAAGGGATACAGTGCATTCGGAAAGTATTCATAACGATTTTCTTTTTACACACTTTTACAGCCTTATTCCAAAATGGATTAAATTCATTTATTTCCTCAATTCTACACACAATACCCCATAATTACAATGTTAAAAAAAGAGTTTTTTAAAATTGTTGCAAATTTATTAAAAATAAAAAACCTGAAAAATCACATGTACATCAGTTTTCAAAGCCTTTGCTCAATACTTTGTTGTTGCACCTTTGGCAGCAATTACAGCCTCAAGTCTTTTTGAAATGATGCCTCAAGCTTGGAACACCTGTCTTTGGGAATTTTTTTTCCCTTTCCTCTTTGCAGTACCTCTCAAGCTCTATCAGGTTGGATCGGAAGCGACGGTGTACAATCATTTTCAGATCTCTCCAGAGATGTTCAATAGGACTTGGGTATGGGCTGTGGCTTTGCCACTCAAGGACATTCACCAAGTTGTTGTGAAGCCACTCCATTGATATTTTGGCGGTGTGCTTTGGGTCATTGTTCTGCTGAAAGATGAACCGGTTTTCATTCAGGATGTCTCTGTACATTGTTGCATTCATCTTTCCCTCTATCCTGACTAGTCTTCCAGTTCCTGCTGCTGAAAAACATCCCCACAGCATCATGCTGCCACTACCATGCTTCAGTGTAGGGATGGTATTAGCCTGGTGATGAGCGGTGCCTGATTTTCTCCACATGTAACGCCTGGCATCCACTCCAAAGAGTTCAATTTTATTTTCATTAGACCAGAGAATTTAGTTTCTTATGGTCTGAGAGTCCTTCAGATGCCTTTTGGCAAATTCCAGGTGGGGAGAGGCTTCCATCTGGCCACTCTACCATACAGTCCTGATTGGTGGATTGCTGTACAGATGGTTGTCCTCCTGTAAGTTCCTCCTCTCTCCACAGAAGAACACTGGAGCTCAGATAGAGTGACCATTGGGTTATTCATCACCTCCCTAACAAAGGCTCTTCTACCCCGATCACTCAGCTTAGATGGCCGGCCAGCTCTAGGAAGAGTCCTGGTGGTTCCAAACATCTTCCACTTACGGATGATGGAGGCCACTGTGCTCATTGGAACTTTCAGAGCAGCAGAAATTTTTCTGTAACCTTCCCCAGCCTTGAAACAATCCTGTCTCGAAGGTCTACAGACAATTCCTTTGTCTTCATGCTTGGTTTGTGCTTTGACATGCACTGTCAACCCTGGGACCTTATATAGACCGGTGTATGCCTTTTCAAATCATGTCCAATCAACTGAATTTACCACAGGTGAACTCCAATTAAGCTGCTAAAACATCTCGAGAATGATCAGTGGAAACAGAATGTACCTGAGCTCAATATAGAGCTTCACGCCAAAGGCTGTGAATACTTATGCAAATGTGATTTTTCAGGTTTTTTATTTTTAATAAATTTGCAACAATTTCAAAAAATCTTTTTTGACATTGTCATGATGGGGTATTGTGTGTAGAATTTTGAGGAAATAAATGAATTGTATCCATTTTGGAATAAGGCTGTAACATAAACAAATGTGGAAATAGTGAAGCGCTACGAATACTTTCCGGATGTACTGTAGTTCACCCAAAAAATTTAAAATCTGTAATTTTTAACTCATCCTTTACTTAATCCATACCAGTTTGAGTCTTTGTTTTGTTTTGTTGAGCACAAAAAGAGAGAAATTAAAACATTTTGCAAAAAACAAATATGGAAGTCAATGATTAACTTGCAGATTTCCAGCTTTCATCAAATTCAAAATATCTTCTTTTGTATTAAACAGAAGAAAAATAAAAACACAAACAGGTTTGAAACAAGTGGAGGATGAGTAAATAATGACAGAATTATTTACTTTTGGGGGAACTGTATTTTAAAAACACATTCATACACACATCATCACCTCTCCTTCCACCCCCAAAATCTGATCTTCATCTCTTCATGCCAAACATAACTGACTTATGAATTTCTGAAGGAATCTGAGCAATGCCATTCACTCAGTGAGCTATTACAACTCTCTCGTCATTTCCCAGTAAAACTGTATGGTGCAATGTATAGAGAGATCGAACACTGAGTGTGTGCCTGCATCAGTCAAATCTCATACGTGACAAAAGCACTGAATTCTTTAGATTGAAAGAGGCGTGAAGACCTGAAAGCAGAAAGCGTGAGTGAGGACAGACGTGATGTTGGAGCCGCTGGTAAAATCCCTGTCGAAACACGAGCCCGCGGTGCGTTTGGGTCATCAGTAGATCAGATGACCTATCACAGATCAGGACGAGCGCTGGCCAATCGCCTCTTCTCTTATCTGCAACTGGCTGTCAGCTCAAACGCACAGCATTTCCATTCTCCACGCTCCACTTCACACACTCGCTGAAGGCTTGAAGAAAAGTGACAAACACTCAGTGACTCCACTACTTTTTTTCTACCTGCAGTCACTATTTTTTCTTGTCTATGGGGATTAGAAAAACCAGTCCTGTGATTCCTGTCCAATCAATTCGCACATAGAAGGTGAATCGCATCATAATGAACTACCTCAAGAGATGGGTGGTTTTATAATTGAAGCAAACTGTTTGGAAGCATTAAAAGTGTCCAAAAGATGATGTCCAAAATCTTTACTCACAATGACCCAGAGACTGTTTAGATTCATGTCACTGATGAAAAGATGACGAAAGTTTACTTTATGCTGCCTGAAATGGCCCTAAACAACCAACAGGCATAAGACGTCAACATAACATCAAAATGACATTGTACCCCAACATTGTGGGAACGTTGCATTTTGTTTGGAAATTAAAATTGGGTTGATTTCAAAACACTATGTCAGGCCGACGTCAATATCCAACGTCTAAAGTAAATTCGGTGTCTAAAGATGTTACAGCTTGACGTTGTGTGGACGTTACCAATATGCCGTCTATCAGACGTTGGATTTTGGTTGCCATACCTGACGAATTATTGTCAGTATTTGATATCAATATGACGTTGGTTTAAGATCTTGGCTTGACGTTGGATTTTGGTCACTGTCCAACACAACCTAAAATCAACCTAATATCAATGTCATTTAACATTGTTATTTGATATTAAAAAATTATTGACATTGAATTTTGGTCACCTGATATCAGAACCTAAATCTAACCTAATATTAACGTCTTATGACATTGTGTTCCTGCTGGGCAATAACTAAATGTACTACAGAATGTTACGTTTACAAACATTCACAAATTACATGTAAATGCATCAGCTTTTTATAGAGTAATACTCACTACTCTTGAGTACTTTTGAAAGGGCTACTTTTTACTCATAATTTGAGTAATATTTACAACCCATACTTTTACTCTACCTGCACTACATTTTAGGCAAGCAATGGTACTTTTACTTGAGTATGATTTTTCAGTACTCTTTCCACTACCGTGTAAACTTTAGAACGATTTTTACTAGCTGTGCCATTGATTAACTACTGCTTTTTCTCCAAATAACCTTTTTTGTTTTGTTGTTAGATATTTTATTTTTAAGGAAATTTTTTTAAGGAAGAAAGAAGTCTCCTGTGTTTTGACTGGGTCATCTATAATACAAACTCAACATTGCATATCTTGTGATGTGACTATTGTGGACGCACACATTGCGATAATGTTATATTGTGCAGCCCTATTTAAAGCATTACACTTGAGTTGGACCTTTTCCATGATTTTTTGGTCTTTTTTTTATCTCCCTCCCTCAATATAAAGTATATTTTATTTTGAACGTTTGTAATTTATTAAGTTACTCACTTCTGTTTTAAGTGTTCTGTTACTTATTCATGTTTAGTAAATAACATAGCATAAATATTAATTAATTATGCCTAAATTTTGCTTTATCTTACTGATTCATTATCAAGTTTTTTTTCATCCAATATATATATATATATATATATATATATATATATATATATATAGGGCTGAACAATATATCGTTTGAGCATCGATATCGCAATGTATCACATTAGCATATGTGCAACAGTCACATTGCAGGATTAGATTATTTATTGAAGATTAAATTATTTTTGAAATATAATAATAGAGTAATGACCACGTTATTTTACATTTGATTATTTAAGGATTTGATTGATTTTTGCACATAAATACTTTTTGACTCCCCAAAAAAACCATATAGCACTTTTTTTTACTTTTATTTTTGTTAAATTTGTTACATTTTATGCAGATGCACTGCATAGAAAAAGATAATCCCAGAAAATCCCAGTCAAACTAAATGAATTAAAAATTTCCAAATGGAGCTATTTAAATCATGTGTTGAAATTATATTCATATTGCAAAATATGTCGCAGCAAAAGAATATATCGTAATATATACAGTTGAAGTCAGATTTATTAGTCCCCCCGAATTATTAGCCCCCCTGTTTTTTTCCCCCAATTTCTGTTTAACGGAGAGAAGATTTTTAATCAACACATTTCTAAACATAATAGTTTTAATAACTCATTTCAAATCACTGACTGATTTTATCTTTGCCATGATGACAGTAAATAATATTTTACTAGATATTTACTAGACGCTTCTATACAGTTAAATAGGCAGGATAAGGTCATTAGGCAAGTTATTGTATAACGATGGTTTGTTCTGTAGACTATGGACAAAAAATATAGCTTAAAAAGGATAAAAATTTTGACCTTAAATGGTATATTCTTATTATTATTTTATTATTATTTTATAACATTTTTCAACATATTTATTGTCACAATCACCAGCAATCTATGCAGATCTCTGATCACTGGTATACACACAGTTCACTAAAGAACTACAAATCCGCCAGTATATGGACTACAAGTTCCAGTCATGCACCGCTCACACGCACCTGTTCCTCATTCCGCTGATTTCAGTGCCTCATGAACTGATTATATGGACTATATCACATATATACACAGCACACACACACACCTCTTGGCTGAGTCTTGTTTATCTGTCTTTGTGAACCCTACATTGCATTTTCCTGGTCTTGTCCTTCCGTGTTTGATCTCTGCTTTGTTTTACCATTTTGATACCTTTCCGCCTGTACTGACCATTTGCCAGTTTAATGACCACAACTATGGATTTGCCTGCATACTGTACATCTGTTTGCTTGTGAATGTGACCGTTGCTTGCCTGACCTTTCTAATAAACCTGCGTTTGGATCCGCACCTCTGTTGTCAGCATCTCCAGTTTGCATTACATTTATAATTACATATCACTTTGTAATTTTAATCTAAAATCCTTAATATTTTATATATAACACTGTTAAATGTACACTACAGTTTAAAACATGTTTTAAAGTATGTAATAATAAGTATAAATAAAATAAGTATTTCAAGGTTTCAGAGAAATGCAGTTCCTTTTAACTTCTATTTTTTTGCAAACACTGGAAAAAAAATGTTTCCAAAATGAAAAATATATATATATATTTATCTAAATATATATGATTTCTGCAAGATCATTTAATCCTTCAGAATTTTACAGCGTTTGCTTTACAATTTAATTTTCAAAAACAATTAAAAAATAAATTATTTTTTTATCTTAACTATTATGAGACATCTTTATGGATTAATTTCCATGCATTTTAAATATCATCTGTATAATAAATGCTTTTGTTTTTGTTCTTCTTACAGAGCTAAGTCTACTATGGAGTCAGCGATTAAGACCGTTGTGGGTGTTTTCCTGAAGTCCTCTAAAGGCAAGGAGAACCTAGGAGGAAAGGAGTTCCAGAGTCTGGTGAAGAACCAGCTGAAGAACATTCTGACGGTCAGAGGACAAATTCAGCGTATTTTTAATATTCATTCATCAGACAGAATCAGTAGACGCTCCACTCGTTTTTTCCATAGACTGTATCTGTTTCTTTCTCGAGCAGTTCCTCATTATCTGGACTGTGATGAGCTGAGCAGAAACCGCAAGCTTGTGTCCAAATAGTCATTTAGTATGAGGAACGCCTCTGGGTTATTTGCTGCGGTGCCACGTTAAATTACAGAGGAAAAGTTTAGTGCTGCACGCTCGTCCTGCGTAGACATCAATCATTCATTAGATCATGCAGTTTTTAGGCGAAGTCTGCTATTAATCTTCTAAACAACACATTGGCCTGACAGACCCTGTAAACCTGCTGTAGATTTAATACATTAAAAAGGTATAACAAATAAGCAACAACCCACACAAATAAAAAACTGAATATAAGTCGTTTAACAATAGCAACCATCGTAAAAACATGCAAAACGCTTTGGTGCTATGATTTGGTTTTCAAATATTATTTCAAATGTCTATATACTTTTTATATAATGCTTATGTGAATTACATTTTAATATTGGATCAACTACTTTTAAAGTTGTGATTACTTGACAAAAGTGTAAATGTTTGTTATGGAACAGTTAATAGTTTAGCAAATATAAAGCAAATAGCAAATCCAAAATGTATATTTTGGTGCTGTGATATAATATTTCATTTGCATAATTATATATCCTGTAAAAATATGTGATCCTGGATCACAAAATCAGAACTTGAAAATGTGGAATCTGAGGGTGCAAAAATCTAAATATTGAGAAACTTGCTAAATAAAGTGCATAGCCAACTAAAATAATTTTTATGTATTTAAACTGTTTTTGACAAAATGTCTTGATGAAACATGATCTTTACTTAATATTATAATAATTTTTAGCATAAAATAACATTTTAAAAATAATATTTTTATATATTAAAAAATCTATCATTTTGACCTATACCATGTATACCCATGCGACATTAGTGTGGTCCTGGGTCACATAACTATATATATATTTTTATGTTCTTTACTAAAATAAAGATGTATTATTACATTATGTATACATACATATTACAATTTGGAATATTCATTACTGGCAAATATATTTGACTAAACAAAAAAGACAGAAAACCACTTTAGAAAAACTACTTTAAATTGCATCCCCAAATCGGAAAAAGTTGGAACAGCATGGAAAACGCAAAAAAAAAAAAGAAAGTTGTGATTTCCAAATTTACTTTAACTTCTATTTGTATTTCATTGCAGACAATATGACAAACATTGTTTAATGTGTTCCTCATGATTTTTATAGTTTTTTTTAAATAAACACTTTTCCAATTTTGGTTCTTGCAACACTTTTCAAAAAAGTTGGGACAGGAGAATTTAGGGCTAGTAATCAAGTAAATTGGTTAATTAATGATATAATTTCAAATAGGTGATGTCAACAGGTGATTGTAATTATGATTTGGTACAAAAGCAGCATCCAAGGAAGGTCTAGTCCTTTAGGAACAAAGATGGGCCGAGGATCACCAACCCTTATGTGTCACTACATCAAGAACTAGCATTCATTTTATTTTATTTTCGGCTTAGTCCCTTCATTAATCTGGGGTCGCCACAGCGGAATGAATCGCCAACTTATCCTGCACGTTTTATGCAGCGGATGCCCTTCCAGCCGCAACCCATCCCTGGGAAACATCCATACACACTCATACACTACGGACAATTTAGCCTACCCAATTCACCTGTACTCTATGTCTTTGGACTGTGGGGGAAACCGGAGCACCTGGACTAAACCCACGCGAACGCAGGAAGAACATGCAAACTCCACTCAGAAACGCGAACTGACCCAGCAGAGGCTCGAACCAGCGACCTTCTTGCTGTGAGGAGACAGCACTACCTACTGCGTCACAAATACCAGATAAATATGTACTGTGTCAAAAGGAAGCCCTATGTTAACAGTGTACAGAAGCGTCACTTATCTGAGCTTGGAGGCATCTGGGATGGACCCTCACACAGTGGAAATGTGTACTGTAGTCAGATGCATTAGTATTTTAAGTCTGTTTTGGGAGAAATGGATACCTTGTGCTCTGGACCAAAGAAGAAAAGGATCATCCAGACTGTTACTAGCAACAAGGCTTGTGTCCTTGGCAAAGATAACTTGCACTTCTGTGATGGCACTATTAATGGTGAAAAATACAGATTTTGGAGCACAATATGCTGCCTTCATTTCCAGGGACACCCATGCATATTTCAACAAGACAATGCAAAACCACATTCTGCACACATTACAAAGTCTTGACTTTGGAGGAAAAGGATACAGGTACTTGACTGGCCTGTCCGCAGTCCCGACCTGTCTCCAACAGAGAATGTGTGGTGCATTTTGAAGCGCAAAATGTGACAACGAAGACCCCGTACTGTCGTCCACCTTGAGACTTATTTGCAGGAAGAATAGGACGAAATTACACCTGAAACACTTCATCACCTGGTGTTCCTAAATGTCTTTTAAGAGTTGTGAAAAGGAATAACAACATTACAAAATAGTAAATGCATTACTGCATCAATTAAAAAAAGGTGTTGCAAGAATCAAAATTGGAATACATGTTTATTTTGGTGAGAAAAACACATTAAAGTCATTAGGAACACTTTAAATAATGTTTGTTGTATTGTCTGCAATGAAATACAAGTCAAAGTAAAATCATAAATGATTTTATTTGTGTTTTATTTGCGTTTTCCATACTGTCCCAACTTTTTCTGATTTGGGGTTGTATAAATAAAATCCACAAAAGTTTTTCAAAGTAACCGAAACACCGCAAGTTCCTCACAAACATTTACATTTTTTTTTTAACAAATACAAATCTACTTAACATTGCACAATGCATCGCCACAAACTGTTTATTCCAGTAAAACTGTGTTGATCAATACAAACTGCAGGCATGCTTCAGGAATGACTAACATCTGAGTGACTCTTTGTTTAGGGCTCAGAGGACAACGAGGCAGTAAAAACCATGCGTGAACAGCTCGACAACAACCAGGATGGCAAGGTCAGTTTCAAGGAATACATGAATCTGGTGGGTTATCTGGCACAGGCCGTGAGCGAACAGCGCTGTCTGGAGACAGAAACACCAGCGGAGACTCCGGTCCAGGAGAGCCAGCCCCAAGCCGCAGCGAATGTCCAGGCGGAACCACAACAAGCAGAACCACAGGCGGAAAAAGACAAGAAGAAGGAAGAAGAGAAGCCGGCGGCGGAGGAGAAGAAGCCAAAGGAAGAGACAAACAAAGAGGTGGAACAGAAAGGAGCTAAAGCTGAAGAGAAAAAAGTCGAAGAGAAAAAAGCTGAAGCGAATCAAGCCGTAGAGAATAAAGCCGAAGAGAAAAAGGTCGAAGAGAAAAAAGCTGAAGCGAATCAAGCCGTAGAGAATAAAGCCGAAGAGAAAAAGGTCGAAGAGAAAAAAGCTGAAGAGAATAAAGCTGAAGAAAAGAACATAAAAGAGGAAGCATCATAGGAGCTGGAGGAAGTCGCATCTCTAATGCTTCCATGTTCGTTTTATCTGTCATTTTTTTTTATTATTGTGGTATTTTAATACATACGTACATACATACCAGAAACTACCCGATACACTACACATTTTACAGTCCAAAGAGTCCTCCTAATACAGTTTTTTGATATCGCTAGGACCCGTTTTTGAAATATTTAGGTTACTTTTTAAAAACTCTTTGTGGAAAACATTATAGGATGATCAAATTAAAATGACTTTTATCATACGGTTTGCAATACATAAACTCATAATCGTGAGTTATCAACATAATTTTATAATTGTGAGATATAAACTTTGGTTTTTAAGATATAAACACTATACAATGTAAAAAAAAAAGTTATGGTAAAAGAAGCTGGCAGCTGTACTTGCCAATTTTAGCATTAAAAAAAACTTAATGCAGTAACCATGATCAACATTAGATGTAACACTAACTCAAATATACATAATGAGAAAAAAATACTAAATATAACAATAGTAATGGCAATGAAAAAACAAAAAGTTTCACGAAGGAAATTCCCAAGAAATCAATGGTTTATATGCACAAAGACTTTTAAATTCAGCCAGCCAGAATCAGCTCTTCCGGTGGACTGTCTTTCCATTATAAACTGCCACATTTAAGGTCTGATTTCTTAAAAAATTTATCTTCGCTACCTGATAGATATACAATATAAAGTGGGTCCCAGACCCGACAAGAAGCACTCCATTAAATTCCATTTTCCCCACCATAAAATAAAATGTTTATTTTACTGTATTTTATTGTATTTTCAATAGATTTTCTGCGCTCGCCTTCTGGTTCTGACGGAGGTCTTCACACCGTCTTTCATCTCGTTTTACACTTGAGCAACTAAATGAATGCTTAAGTTTATTTAACTGAATGCATTGTAATTATGTTACAACATCGATGCTATAAAAGGAACCTTATGAAATTGATAATAGTCACATTAAGCTTTCACTGGAAGTTTATCATTGGCTGATAAACACTAGCTGTACATAGAGCCCATTGTAGTGTTAATCACGGTTATTTATGTCCAGTTCTAGTAATTTTTAAAGCGTATAAAGAAAAAAGGCCACAATTGCATTGTATAAACTATGAATTCTTTTTGTGAAAAAGATTTTGAGAAAAAAAATTGAACTAATATATACTCAAAACTATAAAACAATTCAGCTGAAAAGTCGTAATTGTGATGTATAAACTAAAAATTATGAGGAAAAGAAGTCAGAGTTGCGATAAATAAACTTACACTTGCATAACAAACAAGTTTTCAGAATCACAAATAGATACAGATACAACATCGCAGTTCCTGAAAAAGTCAAAATTGTCAGATATAAACTAAGAATAGCAGGATATAAACTCATAATTATGAAAAAAGTAATTAGTAATTGTGAAAAAAAAATCACAATTGTAAAAACTTACAAATTTCTAAATTTCATAGTTTTAGCTCATTCACACTACGAGCGACTCGCAGCTGCAAAGAGACAAGCAGCCATTCATTTCAACTGAGAGCAAGCGATTTCCAGTGACCTCCGTCTATGCAAGCAACAGCGACCGTCTGCGAAAAAGTTACGAATTTTAGGCAAATGAGCGACTTTCTTGAGCGTCAGCCAATGGACCCTTTTCACAAGCCTGTTATGATGCATTTAACGGTCATCATAATCTTAAATCCTTTTTTGAAAGTTTTTTTTTTATTATTTTTTAGAGGTTTTCACCTTTAATGACAGGACATTGGAGATTTACAGTCTGGAAAGTAAAGGGAGCAGAGAGAGGAGAAGGATAGGCAAAGGACCTCGAGCTGAGAATCGAACTCGGGTCGCCGCGAGCACCTGGGTGCTATATGTCGACGCACTAACCACAAGGCTATTGGCGCCGACCTTGAAAGTTTTTAATATTTAGATTTTTTTTTTTTATCGTATGAACATTTATATGCATCTATGAGTGTTTTATATCATCTTTGCATCAAATTACAAAAAAATAATTTGCTTATGTGAGGTGTTTCTACAGCAGTGTCTACGAGGCTAAGAGTAAATTTGAACATATTCTCTCCTCTGGCTGCCGTCATCAGTCTCACACAATTTTTTTTCTTTTTTCAGAAAGTCTTGATAACGCCATCGTGGAGTTTTTCTTTGATTATTTTAGAAAATAGGATCGTAAAAATATTATTTGTTGTACTCTCGATTCACTGCGCTCTAAGTTTACCCAACCATGACGCCTTCCGCTACTAAGAAACCTGGAAATGTGAAAAGGGTCAATAGGAACACCAGTAGAGCTCACGTGAGCCTCTCTCAGCTCCTGCAGAGGCTGGTTGTATTCTCCGTGCTGTAGAACTTCACAGACCTGCATATGCAGCAGATCGCCACCCAGAACGACAGTCAAAGTCCTGTATAGTGTGAATGAGGCATTATATTTACCTTTAACGTACAAATTTGGAGCTGTAACACCTTTTGCAGCTTTTCATCTGACAGTGTAGAACAATTTCAGCCCAGGCTTGGTGAAAACATATGCCTCAGACTATATTTTTCCGAAACGTAAAATACATTCCTCCAGGTACGTTTTGTTGCACGTTTTAGATGAAAAATCCACTAGAGGGCGCTGTGTACACTTTTGCGAATCTGAAATTTGTTACTTAGGGTGTGTTTTATGTTTCGAATATACATTCTTTACACAGAGCTCTAAATATCATTGATAGGAACAAAACTTGTTGGCGTCGTACTGTCCCATATCATTCATTTGACCTTTTACCTGCAGTCAAAGGTATGTTTAAGTGGATTTTTGTGGTTTCACAAAAATCGTTGCTGAAGCACATAATTGCAAACGTTTGTAATTCTGAGTATATCTTGCGATTCAGAATTGTCATAATAAAAAACACAAGTTGTTCTTTCACACCACTAAAGTTTGTCACCCAACAAAAACACATTAAGCAATGAACTAAATACACTAACAACAGCTAGCACTAATTTACAATGTTTTCGTTTGTATTTATTCCCCCAAAACAAGAATGATATCTCTTTAATGTAACATGAGTACACTTTTCTTTGTAAATTCTCTTTTTTGTGTGTGTGTGTGTGTGACAGACTATAATGAAATCGATGAACCATTGTTTACAATTTTAGCTACATCGAATTGTTTTGATAGTGTTTTATTTCTTAGATTTGGAATACGTTTTTTTTAATATGGTATTTTTGAGGAAATGTAGCAAATTGCAGTCTAATTGACTGTTGTGTTGTTAGTTTTGATCATGTAAACACTATTAAATGATCCACATTTTAAAACTCTTCACAGTTTCAAAAAGCAACTTAATATTTAAAAGCGAGTCCTAGCGATTGTTAAAAAAC
Organism: Danio aesculapii; assembly: GCF_903798145.1. Lineage (NCBI taxonomy): Eukaryota > Metazoa > Chordata > Actinopteri > Cypriniformes > Danionidae > Danio > Danio aesculapii. The sequence goes on from NC_079453.1 coordinate 9,356,276, forward strand.
ACTACTAATTTTTGTTTGTATGCACATGTGTTCATGCCTGTGATTAGTTTTGTAATAATATAGTGTGTGATAGAAGTTGTCAACAGCCGCAAATGTGACCAATGGCCAAAGGGGTGCAATAATAAATAAATGTCCTTTTTTTATTTGAGCCAGATTTGTTGTATAAGGGTACTGCAACCACTGTATCCCCTCGCTAAAATGTCCACAAAACATCCGTGAATGAAGATCAGACGTCATGTTTATAGCGTAAATGTTGAAAAAAAGACTATGTTTACTTTAGTTTGTGCCACCTTCGACTCCGGTGCTAGTCGTAAATGTGTTTTTCAGTGTTGCAGAAGCATAAAATCAACATTTTTTACCTTGCTCGCCGAAATGCCTTTCTGCAGGAGTTTATCTAATTGCATCACCATTTTAAAATGTAGGACTTGCATTTGTGGTGCACATGGGAACACTATATGCAGTCCTCATAATTTGTTGTTCACATTTCTGGGCCTTGTTTGCATGAGAATAAACAAATTTGCTTTTGAATGATGCCGTTTTGTTGGTTTGTGCTTATATTATCTGTTGCTTCCATTAGACCTTCACATGCTCTCCATCTTAGTGCTTCGTCTCAAGAGCTGTAATATCAGATTCTTAGTGCTCTTATGATAGCTGACGCTCAATTATTAAAAAGCCTTTGGGATGGAATCTACACCAGGGGACCCTTGAACCCCAGAGGGAGCCCCATCTCATCCTGAAGTATCAGTTTAGTGTCATGGGTTTAGACCTGATGACATTTAATAAGATTCACACTTCAGTGATCACTCAGTCACATGAGCATTCATTCTTGCAAACTTTATTTGCATATTTATATGTATTTTTCCATAGTGGTCTCTACAGCTGCACATGCTTTTCAATAGGTGTGTCTGTGTTTAATAGGTTTGCTCTGCGATGAAATTTTAAGTTTAAAATTTCCTAAACCAATAATATTATTTGGTGCCTATAGCTTGCATATGTTTAGGAGACAGACAGACAGACAGAAAATGGACCGATATGACAGACAGGCAGTTCGACAGAAAGAAAATAGACTGATCAGATAGATAACAAAGATAGACAAACAGATGGAAGACAGATATATAGACAGACAGGGAGGCAGACAGAAAATAAACTGATAGATTGAGAGACAGCCCAGCAAGCATTTTTTTGTTTTAAAAAGATATCTAATGTCTAATAGACGTCTAAACATAGTTTACTAAAACAAGGCTCAATTTGGGCTGTCAGTGAAAATCTAATAGACGTCGAAGAATAGACCAAAACTAAACTAGTCATCAAATAAACTGAAATTAATACACATATAAAGTCTGTCCAATCTGTGTATTTGATTGTTAGTCTAGTTTTGTGATATTCTTAGATGTCTATTAGATTTTCACAGACAGCCCAAGTTTAGCCTTGTTTTAGCCAAGCTGTCTACGTATAGATGTCTATGTCTATTAAACACAAAATTGTTTGCTGGGAGGCAGGCTGGCTGACAGACATACAGACAGACAGAAAATAGACAGATTGGTAGAAAGACAGATAAGCAGGAAGACAGCCTGACAGACAGAAAATAGAAAGAAGATCGATATCTGTAGATAGACAAGCAGGCAGGCTGACAGACAGAAAATACACAGATAGATAGATAGATAGATAGATAGATAGATAGATAGATAGATAGATAGATAGATAGATAGATAGATAGATAGATAGATAGATAGATAGATAGATAGATAGATAGATAGATAGACAGATAGAGACAAGCAGGCAAGCTAACAGATAGACAGGCAGACTGAAAATAAAAAAGATAGACAGGCAGGCAGGCAGGCTGAAAGACAAAGTATAGAAAGACAGACAGATGGAAAATTGACAGATAGACAGAAAATACACATAGATAGATAAATAGATGGACAGACAGATAGATAGACAAAAATAAACAGACAGATAGACAGAAAATAGAAAGATAAATGAACAGACCGATGATAGACAGACAGAAAATACACAGACAGATTTATGGACAAAAAGTAGAAAGATAGACAGACAGACGGGCAGACAGATAGGAAATAAACAGGCAGATAGATGGAAAGACAGAAAACATTAAGTAAACAGAAAGATAGACAGACAGGAAGTCAGGCCGATGGACAGAAAGATAGGTAGACAGACAAATGGAAAGAAGACAAATAGATGAACAGATGGAATATAGACAGGCAGACAGACAGACCATAAACAGACAGATAAATAGACAGACAGAAAGAAAACAAACAGATACAGACAGACAGGCAGACAGAAAAGACAGACAAAAAAATAGACATAGACAGACAAAAAATAAACAGACAGATAGTTAGAAAGATAGAAGACATCAAATAAACAGACAGATACATAGACATACAAGCAGAAAGGCAGGCTGACAGACAGAAAATAGACAGAAAGATAGATAGATTGATGGAAGACAGACAGACAGATAGATGGACAGACAGGCATAAAATATACAGACAGGCAGGCTGATAGACTGACAGAAAATAAAATGGAACGGAAACGGAAAATAGATAGAAAATACAAATGATAGATAGATAGATAGATAGATAGATAGATAGATAGATAGATAGATAGATAGATAGATAGACAGAAAATAAACAGACAGATAGACAGAAAATAGAAAGATAAATAAAACAGACGGATGACAGACAGACAGATATATAGACAGACAGAAAGTAGAAAGATAGATAGACAGACAGACGACAAATGGAAAGTAGACAGATAGATGAACAGACAGACAGATAGATAGATGAATAGACAAATAAATACATAGACACAGACTGGCAGGAAGTCAAGCTGATAGACAGAAAGATAGATAGACAGACAGGCAGGCAGCCTAAAAGACAGAATATAAAAAGATGAAGATAGACAGACGTAACTAGATAACTAGAGTTAAACAGACAGAAGAGCAACAGATAGATAGAATTATTAACATCTGAAATGTTATCATGTGTTGTTGACTGAAGCCTGTAACCCCTGGACGATGAGGAACCTTATCTTCCTGTTCCTTGAAGTTTTCCACTGAGTATTAATGATTCAATGAATTTTGATATAGCAAACAGGATTAAGATTAAGACAGGATTAGGATTTCCTGTTTCCTGTGAAACGTTTATAAAAGCCACAACATGCTGGAAGAGCAGACAAATCTACTGGTACTTTCCCCATTTAACCATGATCTAGCAGCTTACATAGTACATTATACACACTACATTATGCAGCATAGAGATATGTATAGCTCACATCAGTGTGAAACCCTACGCGGCCTGAAAAGCGCTCCTTTAGATCATGCTGTCTTGTTTATCCTGGCCATCTAAAACCGCCTCTGTTTACTCTGGTGTGTCCGACTTCACAACATCCCTGTCTGGTGTTGCTTGGCCTTCATGTATTAGCATTAATATATCATCAAAAATCAGCTAATGTTCAAGTTCTAGCACATGGTGTCTGTACTGGGGAAATAGTGGGGGAAATTATTTAATTATCTATTAGTAAATCTATTCGCTTAAGCATTTTAGCACTGAAATTTGAACACTAACTAGGGTTTTACAAACAGAGATAAGCAAAAGAAATGGTTACTGTGTTTAAACTATGGTAACCACAAATTCACTATGTTTTTGTACACTAAATAACATGATGAATACAATTGTACCCCTGCTGAAAAATCCAGCTTAAACCAGCCTAGGCTGGTTGGCTGGTTTAAGCTGGTCGACCAGGCTGGTTTTAGAGGAGTTTTGGCCACTTTCAGGCTGGTTTCCACCATTTCCAGCCTGGTCTTAGCTGGTCAGGCTGGGTGATGACCAGCCAAAACCAGCTATGTCCAGCTTAAATCAGGCTGGTCGGGCTGGTTTTAGCTGGATTTAGCTGGTCATTTTCCATCCTGACCAGCTAAGACCAGGCTGGAAATGGCTGGAAACCAGCCTGGAAATGGCCAAAACCCCTCTAAAACCAGGCTGGTCAACCAGCTAAAACCAGCCAACCAGCCTAGGCTGGTTTAAGCTGGATTTTTCAGCAGGGTATGAAAATCATGGTTCAATTTCATATTATGGAAAAAAGTTAACAGCTTTACCTACATATTAGCATTACACTCCTTAAGAAGTTTGCCTGTGACCCACATATTTTTCCTGCCTGTTGTGTGTACTCTGTGGAAAATGGTATTGTCTTATAGAAAAGTGACGGACGTAAACACGTTAGCATCTTACATCAACAGTAATCCAGTTTTCTGTCAAACTGTTTAGCTAAAGCTAGGCTCCACTACATTAAAATGAGTGTATAACATGATACTTTTTATAATTATCATTCATGGTTTAATCACGTTTACTGTGAAAAATGGCATAGCTATGAAACAGAAAAGCCACTAGCATGTTAGCATTAACTTTCTAGAGCGACGTTAACCAATTTTGTCAGTCAAACAGAATATCGCTATACTTAACTTTGTTAGCATTATAACAACACCACACCTTGTGAATCAGCTAGCATTTATGTTTTCACCGTGGAAAAAAAGTTATACCGATAAGAAAAAAACACTAGCTTTAACATGTAAGCACTGACTTTCAATAATGTTATTAAATTTTTCTAAGTCAAAAAGAAGCACTTGACAGCTCTGCCTAGCTTGCTAAGTAAACTACATTAGCATAGCATCATCACATCATAAGATGGTTGGCATTGTTGTTTTGCCAAAGTTGTTTATATGGTAAATCTATTACTATACTGCCACTAGCATAAAAGCTAGCCTTGACTTCAGTCGTATGGTAACAGCATTAACCTTATGGAGATCAGCTTGTTGTGTTTATAGGAAATGGTATTTATATATATATTTAACAAATTCTGTAATAATTTTTAATAACCATACACTCTAAAATGATATTTGCTGCTTGTTCAAACTAATTTAAAATGAGCTTAATCAACATAATTCTTGGGTGTTTTTTAAGCAACTTAATTTTTTATGTTATGTTTTATGTATCCACTGAAATTTGTCAAAACAATCATGTTAACTAAATCGATTTGTGTTGGGACAACATAAAGGAATTGTGCAGAATGCGAGCTGTCACTGGGGTGGTACACATTTGTACCTGAAGGGTCCATATTGGTACCTTAGTACCTACAAATTTTAAGAGGAACACTTTTGTACTTTTTAGGTACTAATATGTACCCATGAGGTAATAATAAGAATCTTTTAGGTACAAAATTGTACCTTTCGAAAAAGTACCACCCCAGATTGCGTACATTTATTTTTGAAAGTGTACAGCATACTGTAGTATAACCCCCAACATGGAGGACCAGAACATACACACATACACTACAGACAATTTAGCTTACCCAGTTCACCTATAGCGCATATCTTTGGACTGTGGGGGAAACCGGAGCACGTGGAGGAAACCCATGTCTACACGAGGAAAACATGCAAACTCTACACAGAAATGCCAACTGACCCCGCTGGGGATCGAACCAACGGCCATCTTGCTGTGAGGTGACACCGTGTCGCCATACATATTTTATTATATATGCTAAATACAGTTTTATCAGACTTTAGCTATGAATATATTTATAAAATAATACTACTACAGAACTAGTCAGGCCATTTTATACTTCTTCAGGGCCCCAAAAACCCCCTCAGTATTAATCCTGTTCTTGTTTCAGTCAAATAAAAGTAGTTAAAAACTTGACCCGTAACCTAAAACCTGCTCCGTCTTTCATTAAATGTACATATCTAACATTTAGCCGCTCACTGTAACCAACTGACCACATTCCTCGGCATTATTTTCTATGCTTTATGACTGACCATCTCCGTCTCCTCAACAATAAATGGCTGTAATGCAAACTCGACTGGCCTGCAGAGGCTTCTTGTGTCGAGTCAACTGGCATGACGGGGTCAAATGGCCCTTATATTGGCAGGTGAACCGAAGGAGGAGAGACGAAACTGAAGATGCGGGAGATGCTCTTGAGAAAGGAGGGGTGGAGTGAGTGATATTTAAACCCCAGAGCTGCTGTCTCTCTCCTCATCTGTTCTTCAGCTCGCCCCCGGCTGTCTGTCAGTGTCTCCTGCGCCTCAACACAGACAAAAGAAGCTCTCCGTAAGGCAATCAGGTAAGACGGACGCCTCAGACCAGAGAAAGGCCTGCTTTCTCTAACCAGCAGGGAGATAATGAATACTCTTCTGTATTGACTGGAGGATCTGCTGAGATCTTTGCTCTTAGCCTTATTTAGATGATGCTGCTATTACTTTGTGACGTTTTTGAAGTAAGATGTAAGTTTAATGTTAGGTTTAGGTACATTATTTTTTAAAATATTTGTATTTGAATTTAATTACATTTTCAGTTTTCACTGTTTAGGTGAAACTGTAACAGTAAATTAGTGATTAAAAAGAGTTGTCATGTACTACACTGTATTAAGCTGTAAATTTATTTAGAATAACTGATAATATACTATCAGTTATTAAGTATTGTGCTTAATACAGTGTAATACATGCCAATTCAATATATATTTTTAATAATAAATAATATAATTAAAAATGGCACGTAATGCAATAAAATACAGATGATTTTTTTGATAAATTGTATTAATTTTTAGACAAATAGATAGTAAAAATAGTGGATATAAATAGTTCAATCTGATTATTTTTTCACAATTTAAAAATAAATAAACACACACAAAACATTTATTTTCAAGTTACAGAGTAATACAAAGTCTTTAACATCCCACTTTACCAACATTTACCTATATATACTATGGTGTTTTATGTTTTTGTAATTTTTGGGGTCTTTCATCGTCAAATGGGTCACATATTTAGAAGCATTTGTTTTTATGCACATAAACTAAACTCCTCTTCTTTACGTGTCAGAGAGCGGTCAGTTTCCTAAGTGTCACTGGGTCACCTGGTGTTACTTTACCCTTCTCATCTTGTTTGCCAGTGGTGTCATTCTGATACGGCTAATGAAGATCTGCTTCTGTTTCCTTCAGTGTCCTACAAAACAAAAGTGCCATAACATCACCTTGTTTCATTTCTTTCTCTCTCTAAATTGTCTTTACATGTTTGCTGTTTTTGTATTTGCTTTAAGGGCTTTGCAGGACATTAAAGTCATTCTTTATACACTGTAAAAAAAAAAGGTTGACTCAACTTCAAATTAAGGCAACAAACTTCAGGACATTTTTGAGTTTACTCAACTTAAATCGAGTCAAGTGCAGCAATTGGGTTGAAAGTTGAGTCAACTCAAAAATGTCCTGAAGTTTGTTGCCTTAAAATTTTGAGTCAACTTTTTTACAGTGTAGTTAGCATCCATTTCATGAACAGTGTTATTTGGTTTTCGTGTACCAGGCAGCTGTACAGTTGGCCGTCTTTTGTTCCAAATTTGCCTGTCACCATTTGAGCTTCCTAATTAGCCACTCTCTTAGGCTGACTAATTAGTTAAATTAGGTGGTGTAGTACTTCAGATGAGGAGCACAGCGTCATTGAAGTAACCCAGTCCTGAGTCGCAATTCAATTAGGCTGCTATTTATAGAGCTGAAACATAAGAAAGTGTAGCAGCAAACGTGTGTTTGACCGTTTAATTAATCATACTGTGATAATTTACGATTTGTAATCACTTGAAGGAACTCCTGTCACAGACTATTGATAATTAACTGTGGTTTTACTACACTGTATAAACTGATTAGTTACTTTACTTTAAAAAGTTAATAAAGCCATTGACTTAACTTTCATTCATTTTCCTTCGGCTTAATCCCATAATTATCAGGGGTCACGACAGCAGAATGAACCACCAACTATTCCGCAATATGTTTGATGCAACGGATGCACTTCCAGCCACAACCCAATACTGGGAAACACCCATACACTCTCACATTCAGTACTTAGTACATTGAGGCCAATTTTGTTTATACCCAATTCACCTATATCACATGTCTTTGAATTCAAATTGGGGAAAACCAGAACGGGAGGATACGTGAACATGGGGAGAACACAGAAATGCCAACTGACCCAGCCGGGACTCGAATAAGTGACCTTTTAGCTGTGAGATGACAGTGCTAACCACTAAGCCTTCGTGCCACCCCCATTGGCTTAACTTTTATAATTATGTACATAGTTTGCTTAATTATTTATAAGGCAATGAGTTTACTCTCTTTTTAAAGTAAAGTCAACTAATCTGATTTCACAGTGTATGAAAAACTAATTATTTTCTTAATCAGTGAGTTTTTTTCTACACTCACCACACTGTAAAAAAATTAAGGTAACTCAAACCGTTTGAGGAAACCGATTGCAATAAACCATTTAAGTTCAAAACCTAATCTTAATGAGTACTGTGAACTTACTCCGTTTAAGTTGAATTAATGAGGTGTTTAATCAACTCATTACCTACAACACTGAGTTCAAAACTCTTTTCGAATGAGTAGAATTAACTTTCAGTCATTTTTGAGTTTACACTCATTTCATTTGATGAAGTTGACTGTTGGGTTTACAGTGCATGGTATTTTTTTGTTACACAATTAGTAGCCTATAACCAATGGACACAGCTGGTTACTAAACATTTACTAAAAGAAACAAACAGTAGAAATGCAAACTTGACTACATAAATTAGTACATTATAATGTTTTTGTGTTTGTGTTGTATGTTTTTCTACTGATTTTTGACTATAATGAAACCATGGTTAATTATTTAAGAATGTCTTTCACTTATATACATGTTCAGATTGCATTATGGCATGTTGATCTATGCTCTGATGACTTTTAATTCTCAAAAGTTTTACAAACATAGATTTTTTAAAATAATATATTGCATGACAAAAAGTGCAGTTCTTTCTACTGTAATATACATATATACAAGGGGTGTCTTGGAGAGTTAAGCTCCAACCCTAATCAAACACATCTGAACCAGCTAATCTCTTACTAGATATACTAGAAACTTCCTGGAAGGTGTGTCAAAGCAAGTTGGAGCTAAACTCAGCAGGACAGCGACCCAGGATTGAGTTCGGATACCCCTGATATAGACAATATACAGTGTAAAAAATGCTGCGTTCCACACAATCAATTTGAGTTGGGACAACAGGGAGGAATTAAGTTAACTTATTAGTTTGTACAAATTTAAGTGGATTGAACATAAACAATTAGGTTGCCCCAAACCCCCCCCCCCCCCCCCCCCCCCAAAAAAAAAAAAAAAAACTCAAGAATTGTGTTGTTTAAGCTCATTTATAATAAGAAGTTTGAACAAGCAGCAAAATAATGGAGTGAATTTGTTCCAAATCACTAAAAACTACTATTTCCAATAAAATCAATGCTTGTAAAATTTATAGTTGATTAAAATAAATGTGAAATCTTCTCATATGCTAATTTAACGGTCATAAATTATTCTACAGGCTCTTTCTTTCGCTTAACTTTGGCCCGCAGGCCCAAAATTAACTAATGGATTTGCTTTAGCACAATTCCAGGTGTGTATTGAGTTTGTGCGTCTTCGCAAGAGCCTCGAATTACTTGGGTGAAGGTTCCCTGGGGAACTGCCAGTAGTTTTATCTTCATTTTGACAGTTTTATGTTTCACTTGCGGTTTCCATTTGAGAGATGCAGGCGCTGTTACACGAGCGTCAGATGATTTAGATATGAGCAGAGAAGCATTCACATACAACTAATGAATGTTCAAAGTCAGAGGGCAGAAACTTAGAGTAGCATCACTCTAAAAATGTATACAAGTGTTTGTAATTGCATCTAAATGTCTTTTTGTCTTTTTATAAAGTGCCAAACTTCCTATACCACTACTTAAAGGTCTATCATATCCTCTTTTTGTGTCTTTTAGAACAAAAAGCAGCCATACTAACAAGTCATTATTATTTTTAAAGCGCTTTGTTTAATTCAAATTGACAAAGCAGCTTCAGAAAACAGGTATTAATTGAAAATCTTTGAAGTTGAAGTTTCCATTCCAAATTTGTGCAAACATTTTTTAAATATAAATAAAAGCTACTGATTATTTATACTAAATAATAAATGCAAAAAAAAGTCAATAATCATTTAAAAATCCATGTCAGCAGATGTACAGTAGGTACGTTTATATCTGGGTCAGACAGAATCTGCAGACACATTTAGCTATTTTTGCAGAGAATTTTGTAAAAAAAATTGTGGATTTATGCTGAATTATTTTGAGAGTATCAAAACTAAAAACTTAATACATTAAATAAAATAATATCTTTTTAACTTTTGTTTAATGTTTACAATGCAAATCCAATTAGATCCACTTAATTGGTAAACAAAGCAAGTCTCTCCTACAATATATCTTCTAAAAGACAGAAAATATTACTTTACAAACTGTATTGTAAATAAATCACATGAAAATTTTCATATTAGTCAATAATATTACGAAAATTAATTTTAAAACCAAATAAATATAAATATACACCCATTTACACAAATAAATAAATCCACTCAATGATGGGTTAAAAAGCTGTGAATTTCTGGTGCGCAGATTCCATGTGGGCCTACTTATATCTCAGTAAACACGCTTGACATCATTTTTATTCAAAGAAAAATACAATTTAATAAAAAATCCCAAAATTTCAAGGCAACCTCAAATGCATTTTCTTCTAGGAAGTCATAGACATTTTAGAGAGGAACTTTGGCTTTAGAGTTTTTTTTATGACCAGATCACCTGTTTTGTGCATTGTGCTACTCCACCATCATGCCTAAGAGAGCCAGAATCTATAAATAAACGCTATATAGTTATATTAAAATAATGATCATGTGATTTTCACGCACACAATGTGACCTGTAAATGTGAAAAAAAGTTTAACAATCTGTTTCACTTTTCGAATGATCTGAAAAACCACTTTGAAAACCAACATGTTAGCGATATATGGGCATCTTTTAAATTTACTATTTCAATTTTCAGAGTTTGAAGTGTAGTAGGTTAGCATAAAACCAATGCTATGCAGCGTCAATTCATTACCTTTTGATTTAGTGGCTAATTCATATGAATTTGTAAGATCTCATTCGTATATTTTAGTGCAATTTGCTTATCTGCCAATGACGGGTGGGTTTAGGAGTGGGGTTTGATGCCACGCCTCCTTTTAAAAACCATCTTTTTAAGATTGAACTCATGAATTCGTACGAATTAGTGTGAAACAAGTTCAGTTCGGTTCATTATACATCAGAGGCGAACTGGCCATAGGGACTGGCCATATTTCCTGGTGGCCTGATGGACAATCTGGCCTGCCACCGTGATTCTGGCCCCTGGTCTTCACTAACCAATCTCTAGGGCCAGACAAAATCTTTGGACATTTTTTGCTATTTCTGCGCAAAAAATTGTAAAAAATCTGTGGAATGATTTTGAGAGTATCGTAATTTAAAAACTTAATATATGACAAAAAATAATAGCTTTTAACTTTTATTTAATGTTTGCAATGCAAAAACTCAGTTGGTAAACAAAGTAAGTCTCTTATATCATATATCTACTAAAAGAGAGAAAATATAACTTTACGAAGTGTGTTGTAAATAAATCATATGAACATTTTCATATCAGTCAATAATGTTACTGAAAATAATTGAAAAACTGAATAAATATAATCAACACATGTAAATAAATAGACTCAATGATGGGCTTAAATTCTGTGAAAATATGCAGATTTCTGTGTGCGCAGATTCCGTGTGGGCCTACCAATTGCTATAGTGGCCTGAGGTTGAATAACTGTCCTGGGCAAAAATACTGTCCCAGTCCACCCCTGTTAGACACAATCAGATCCACAGAATGACAGATGCGTTCTGTTCAGTGTTGCAAGAATTGCATTACAAGTAATCCGTGTAATGTAATCAGATTACTTTTTTCAAGGAACAAGTAATGGATTACATTTTAATTTCTAAGAAATGTTCTGAGTTATTCAAAAACAAAGGTAATGCATTTTGTTTTCTTCTGTATTTACTGATACATGACAGATGAAAAAAGTAACACAAAAGTAGCACAAAAATAACTATTAATTTCTTTAATAAATAACAAAGAAAAAAATTTTGTTACTTTTTATGAAGTAATCCACTACGATGATACATTACTTATGAAAGTAACTCTTCCCAAAAGTGGTTCGGTTTTGTTCAACGATGATTCAGTTCGATACAAATGTCATTGTTGAAAGATTTGATTCACTGTAGTGCAGATCTGCTGACCCCAACACAATAACGAGACTTTATTTTTATTTTTTGGCCAATTTCTGTTCATGCTCCAAAGTCTTTCTGATCCTCTGTTGCACCTCATCAATGACTGTGTCTGTTTCTACATGCGCAGTAGTTTGCTGAACCTGGAGAGAAGAGATCCAAGATGCCACGCTCAAAGTGTGATGTGTAAGAATGTTGCTTTTTGAGTGACAAACCTCTCATTTCCTTCTGAATCACATACACCCCCCCCCCCCCACCAAAATTGTAAGGATATAATCTCAAACAAAAAATTTAGAGAACATTTCACTTTTTGTTTTCACCTATATATAGTCCAAAAATAAAATCCATGTGTTTGTTCAAGCCAAAGCTCCGCCCATGCTAGTCATGTGACCACACATGCAGCTGGGTCTAGTGAGGGGCGCATCATTTCGTTGTATTTAAACTTTGACTTTTTTTGACCACCTCACAGGATGTCCAAAGAGCCAAGCACCAACCTGGAGAGCGCCATGCAGATGCTCATCAAGACCTTTCATAAGTACTCGGGGAAGGAAGGAGACAAATATACGCTGAGCCGAGGAGAACTGAGGGAACTTCTGACAGAGGAGCTGGGGAATTATCTTGGGGTGAGGAAGAAAACTGCTGCACAAATATGAACCTTTTGCAAAAAAGCCAAAATATATATGTTAAAGGGGCAGTTCACCTAAAATTAATATTGAATTACCATTTACTGAAACTCATGTAAATAAAAGAAGACATTATGACAAATATTGGTAACCCATTGACTTCCATTGTAGAAAAATAAAATACTACGGAAGTCAGTAGATACAAATTTCCAACATTCTACAAATTATCTTCTTTTTTGTTCAACAAGAACACTTTTAGAAATGCTGGGTTTCACATGATTCCTTCATGTGATCTTAACGCAAATCAATTAAGTTAATTTCAGATTAACTTCAGATTTATAATTTTTTTTTAATAAATTTAAGTGGATTGAACATAACAATTAAGTTGTCCCCCATAAAACATTGCTGTTTCAACTCATTTTAAATAAGTAGTTTAAACATGCAGCAAAAGTCTTTTTTTTAGCGTGGAAGAAGTAAAGAGTGAGTATAGCTGAAGACAGAACTTTGGGTCAGCTGCATTATATAAAATTGTGGGCGGGGTTTAACTGTGTCCATTATGAACTGAAAGGATCTTGTAAAGTGGGTGTTTGTTCCAAACGAGAATGGAAATGTGGGTTTAGAAGGGAGTGGTTGATAAAACAGGGATTTGTGATGTCATAACGCCATAAAGACAAACATTTTTTTTTATTTGGATTAATATGCACCAATACATTGTAAACAATAAGACTAGGAGTGTGGATTAACAAAAACAAATAGTAATCAATTATAGAACTCAATTTTGGCTATATGGAAAGAGGTTTTCTACGCTAGTAGATTTCTCACATCATTGAATTAAATTAATTATTTATTTTGATTGCTATATACATTGTTTTAACTCAGTTTTGGATCAAATACGGACAAAGCCAATGTTGGGTACATTTTTAAATGACATTTAAAGGGGACATATTATGCAAAAATCACTGTTATTAAGTAGGGTTTCTGCCATAATACTGTGTAAAATATCTGGAAATTAGCAATTGTCCATAATTTGTGATTGCATTATGGTACCTTAATTTTTCCTTCAACAATTTGTGATGTTGAAAACTTTGAAAAAGGGATTTTTATTGCCATTTTTATTATTTTAAAGTATTGTTATACTGATAAATTGTCTAGATTGGTTTTATAAATGACAGTAAAAAAAAAACTGGTGATAAACTGCCAGTACAGTTTTTCTGTTATTTTACAGACTTATTTCTATTTCCCAGTAAGCACTTTGTTGTTAAAGCAACATTAAATTGACATCAAGAATTGCAATAAAAACCACATCAAAAATGTAAATCAACCTTGACGTCCAACTGACATCTACACATTGATGCTCCTTTGACCACTAAAACAGCAACACAAAAGTATCATAATATACCAAAAGTTTTATTCATCTGAAAGATGTGATTCCAAATTCCAAATTTACACTGGATTTTGTATCCCATACAAACGACCTTTATGTCAAAATAACATCAAATAGACAAAAAAAATGGATTGGACTTTCCTGTAATCAAATCTGATGTAGTTTTATTTTTTTAACATGTTTTTATGTGATTTTGACTTCAAGGTGACTAAATAAAATAGTTTTTAAAAATAAATTATCGTGTTTGTAGCTACTACAAATATCAATAAAATTCACTTTGTTGAATTTTCAACATCAATAGTCAAGAGAGCAGAGATCGTGGTCCCATAATGCAATTCATAACACTATAGTAACACTATTATGTCTTTCGGTCTTTTTCATTCCTTTAAAACCCGTTTTAACACATTTTTATCTGTTTTTAATCTTTGTTGTTTTTATTTTCTTATATTTGTTTCTTTTATTCTTGTTTATGTAAAGCACTTTGAATTACCATTTTGTATGAAATGTGCTATATACGTAACAGTTAATTAATGGACACAGGCTGCTACTCAAAAAATGATATTTGCTGTTTGTTCAAACTACTTATTTAAAATGAGCTGAAATGACACACGCTGTAAAAAAATGCTGGGTTCCACATAATCAGTTTGTGTTGGGAAAACATGATGGAATTAAGTTAACTTATTAGTTTTTGTAAATCTAAGTGGAATGAACATAAAACAATTAAAAACAATTAAGTTGTCCCCAAAAAACACAAAAGAATTCCCAGCAGGCACTGGATGTCAACATGACTTCAGATTGATATTGTACCCCAACGTCGTGGGACGTTGCATTTTGTTTGGAAATGAAAATCGGGTTGATGTCAAAACCCAACGTCAGACTGACATGTGTCCAATGTCGAATGGACGTTGCATTTTGGTCATTTTCCAACGCAACTTAAAAACAACCAAATATCAATGTCTAATGACGTTACAGCTTGACGTTGACGTCTATCAGACGTTGGATTTTGGTTGCCATACCTGACGAATAAATGTCAGTATTCGATGTCAATATGACGTTGGTTTAAGATGTTGGCTCGACGTTGGATTTTGGTCACTTTCTAACACAACCTAAAATCAACGTAATATTAACGTCATATGACGTTGTGTTCCTGCTGGGTTATGTTGTTTCAGCTTATTTTTTAAATAAGTAGTTTGAACAATCAGTAAACAACATTTTCACAATTATTTGCGACAACTTAATTGTTTTAAGATCAATCCACTTAAATCTGTAAAACGTAATGAGTTAACTTAATCACTTCAAGTTGTCCCAGATTGTGTGGAACCCAGCATTTGTTTTTACAGCTAAAACCCACTTTAAACTCTCTGCTCTTTTATTTTGCCAGAACGCTCAAGATAAAGACGCGGTGGAGCGAGTGATGAATGATCTGGACTCCAATAACGACGGCGAGGTGGATTTCACCGAGTTCATCATCCTCATGGGTGCTCTGACCGTGGCCTGCAACGACTTCTTCCTGGACAGCCCAGCGCCCAAAAAGGCTGACGGGAAAGCCGGCGGTGCAGACGAGAAAAAAGAGTAACAGAAACCACCGAGAGAAGTGTTAGCGGGTTGCATGACAGAGAGAACGAGAGTGAGTTTCATCCATTTCTTAAAAAATCAGGACAGACAAACCTAGTTCCTGGAGGAGGTTTCTCTGCTTTTATAACTCAAACCGAGCTGTTAATACACTTTTAAAGCAAACCCCGGAGGTTTACGACTTTAGGGTTTGACATGAAACACACATCAGTGCAGTGCCAGGAGCTGGGTTGTCTAACGCTGAACTATTCAATTTGTTTTTCTAGTTAATGAGTATAAGGTGTTTTCAAACAATCTTTCAGGATTTCATATCAGAATACATGACGGTAGATTGTATACAGAATTATTTGAAGACGAACAGCAGCCTAGTGTAGCCTACTATGAACGCAATCAGTGGATACTTAACGTACGTCAAAGAGAGAATGAGATTGGAAACGGTGTGTTACGATGGATTGTTATGAATTTGTAATAATTGTACAACTGTGAAGTGATAAACAGAGGTTGAGGTGTTTATATTGACATCTTTCATTACGATGTGATTATAAACATCGAGCAATGTTACAATTACTCCTGAACAGTGTTCCTGATCTGTAATAATTCAGTGTTGACGATGTGAACTTGGTTTGTCTCTGTCTTTGCATCTATTTTTTAGCCTATTTTTGTTTAATAACCAGTATGTATCTTCTGAATTATAATAAACGTGCAACTGACCTCCATACATTTGACTGATGTGTTTTTTATGGACTGGGAATTTACATACATTGTTATATGAAATGGAGTTAACTTGTTAACAATAGTTCAGCAGTGGGACCACACCGCACTCTACCTCCTTAACCAATCACCTACTCCCTAAAACTTAAGGCAGACCAACCCTCTAGCACTGTTCTTTTACCCATTAACAGTCTTATAATTCTCTCTTCCATCCTAGGTTGAATCAGGGGGTCCAATCACTCTACCAAAATATTAGACAGTACCCCCATTCTGAGTCTCTAGACGTAATCGTAGAATGCCCAATCGACCTACCTACCTGTTTATCCTCTTACTTCCCTTCCTCTTCATCCCACTGTTCCCTTACCACCCCTTTTCATTCCAACAATAAAGTCTACACTGTAAAACCCAAAAAGTTAAGGTAACTTAAACCATTTGAGAAAACCGATTGCAACAAACCATTTAAGTTCAAAAAACGATCTTAATGAGTACTTTGAACTTACTCCATTTGAGTAAATGAAGCAATTTGAGCACAGTAAAACCCAATAAATGAAGAGAACTCAAACCAATTGAGTACAGTAAAACCCAATAAATGAAGAGAACCCAAACCAACTGAGTACTGTAAAACCCAATAAGTTAGGGCAGCTCAAACTGATTGAGGAAACTGAATGCTACAAACCATTTGAGTTAAAAAAAACTAATCTATATGAGTACTGTGAACTTACTTCATTTAAGTTGAAGTAATGAGGTATTTAATACAGTAACTCATTACCTTCAACACTGAGTTCAAAACTCTTCAAATGAGGAGAATTACCTTTCAGTCAATTTTGAGTTTACTACACTCATTTCATTTGATAAAGTTGACTGTTGGGTTTCGCAGTGTAGCTCACAGTGTGGTGTGGTCCAAGCTGGTGAACATTTTATTGAATGTTGTGAAACGTTTCCTGTAATGATTAGTCATTTCTGAATAACTGAAATATTTTTAACAATATTTTTCTGGTTTTGTTTCATTTACACATACACATGCATTTGATAATATTATATAGGCTAATGCATGATCTGAAATCATGAGTTTAATTAAGAAATGTTAATAGCTGTGGAAATAAGACAAATGTGACCCATTCAATCATGTTGACATCCTAAAGTATGCATATTTTAAATAATTATTTTTGAATAATATGAAAAATATATATACTTCAGAAAGTCATTTTTTTCAATATGTTTTTTTAAATTAAATTAAAATATAAAACATAGTAATTTGACATAATCGTGATTTTTTTATAATAGATTAATTTTATCATGAAAAAAAGAAACAATCAAAATCCCCTAAACTAGAGTTATTATTAAAAAAATTATTTATGATTTGAAATAAAATGAACATATAAACAAAACAAAACAAAACAAAACAAAAAAACAATATAAAGAAAACTTAAACTAAAAGAAAAACATTGCCTTAAAAATCTGTCTTTTTAAGTGTTTATCATATAATTATGAAAAAATACATTAATAAATATGCAATATTTTACATGCATCTAAATAGGAATAAGTTGTGGTAACTAACAAAATCGGCGGTTCATTCCACTGTGGTGACCCCTGATGAATAAAGGGTCTAAGCTGAAAGAGAATGAATAAATGAATGAACTAACTAAAGCTAAATAAACTGAAACTAATTAGTTAAATGCATTAAGTATCATGAAAAACAAAAGCATTTATTAAATAATGTTCAACATCAACAAAATCAACTTTCATCTTATATGTGTTTTATAGATCAGAGCCTGCATTAATTATGAAAATACATCTGTATGTTTCTTATAGTGTTATCCGAGATTAATGAATGCATAAATATTCAAATGTAATTGCTGTATCAAATCTATTATGCATTACTGCAAGATAATTCATGAACTAATGTTAACTAAAGGCCCTCATTGCAAAGTATTACCTGATCTGATCCTAAAATAGCACTATTATTAATGTCCAGCAAATACGCAAATTTACATGCAACACCACAGTCTTATCATATTGGAAGTAATGGCATCTTTACATGAATAACTCTGTGTGTCACTTTGAGACTGAACTGTTGAGGTCATTTGTGTTTAAAACACTGTTTAACTGCTGAATGAAGCGTCTGAGATATTTACCATACATACACAAGAGAGGGGATTCCCGACTGATGTGTGTAAATACTGTAAAGGTGCTTGCTGGAGCACATCCTAAAGCTCCTGCTCACTTCCGGCTCAACCGGTCTGACCTGATCCACTGCTGGCCATGTTTACCCAGACCTGTAACAATACACACACACACACACGTGTTGGGTTTTCATGTTTTATGGGGCCTTCGTAGACGTAGTGATTTTTATACTGTACAGATGGCAAATTCAGTCCTCTTTTCTCAACCCCAGCCCTAAACGCAACCCTCACAAAACATATCCGGTAAGTTTTGCAGTGTTATTTTCGGTTAAGGAAGGGGATCGGTTGTTCAAAGTGAAAATGAACAGCGGACAGGGGAGGAGGGCGGTTAAGGAGGGGGACCGGTAAAATCAGGTGCCGGATCAGATTTCAGAGATCCGGATCCGGCGCGTTCTGGCACAAATTAAGCCCTGGATCTCATGTGTGTGTGTCTGTGTGTGATTTTAAAAGGATTTGCTTGAGGGGTAGATTTAGGGGTGGGGTTTGGGTGCATGCCTCCTTTTAAAACTTTTATGAACTCATGCAAATTATTCATTCATTCATTTTCTTTTCGGCTTAGTCCCTTTATTTATTTGGGGTCGCCACAGCAGAATGAACCGCCAACTTATCCAGCATATGTTTTACACAGCCATAAACTGTACTCAGCAGATGCCCTTCCAGCTGCAACCCATCTTTGGGAAACATCCACATACACACTCATACACTACGGACAATTTAGCTTACCCAATTCACCTATACCGCATGACTTTGGACTTGTGGGGGAAACCGGAGCACCCGGAGGAAACCCACGCGAACGCGGGGAGAACATGCAAACTCCACACAGAAACGCCAACTGACCCAGCTAGGGCTCGTACCAGCGACCTTCTTGCTGTGAGGCAACAGCACTACCTACTGCGCCACCATGTCGCCCTCATGCAAATTAGACATTCATTATGTTTTATGCAGGGGATGCCCTTCCAGCATTGGCAAACACCCTAACACACTCATTCATACACATTCATACACTATGGGCGAGGAAACCTACGCCAACACAGGGAGAACATGCAAACTGGTAATGAAATGGTAATAGAAATAGGGTGAAAAACTGGTAATAGAAATGCCAACTGGTCAGGCCAGGACTTGAACCAGCGACCTTCTTGCTGTGAAATGACAGTGCTAACCACTGAGCCGCCCCATATTAGACACTTTTCTGACAATATGTAAAATAGTTACATTTTCTTGTGAGATTGGACTAGTAAAATCCTTAAAAATGTAAATGTGAATAAAACTGATGAATGTAAATGTTGCTGAAGTGGAGATGTCTTGGTGCAGGAATTGTCATTTTGAGAAAACAGCTTTTACAAGTATGTAGGCTTATTGTAATTCAAATCTACTGACTGAGATTCTGTTAAAAACATTTAAAAGTGTATCTTTGAATGTTTTTTCTTTCCATTATTCAGAATGTTTTTTAAAAGTGCCATGAAATAGTTGCAAACTTGTTTCAGTATATATGTTTACACATTTCCAACTGAAATGGAATATTTTATTTTTGCGTTCTTCCTCTCATCCTAACAAATTAACAGTTGGAGGGGCATGGCTAAGCATATTCCACCAAAGCCATTAAACTGACATCATCAGAAAAGAACTGTCCATAGATATTTACATTAGATTTTGTTGTCTAATGGAAGGAATGTGTCAATAGAGCCGCCATTTTGGTACAGTGTGTAGCGCTCCTTTGAAATGAATGTGGGACCAAGGTGCAGTGGAGGTCTGGCCATCTTCAGCCATAGATATATAGACATATATACATATATCTATGATCTGGAGTTTTCCCGGTGGTCAGTACTCAAATATTTTTTTTCAATTACTAAAATTATAATTTTACATCACTTTTCTACATCGATGGATAAGTGACCGTACGGGTATTACGGGTATTGTGTTTGTGTGCATGGAAATTTATTATCCACCATCCCTGTTAAATTTGATCTGACCCACGTCCTGAAACACACCCCATCTCCTGTTTTCACTTCTAATTCTACACTGTAAAAAATAAAATCACCATTTGTTCAGCACACTGTACTTTTTCTGTCATATATACTAAGAATCAAGAATTACTATTGATCTACATAAACATATATGTTGTGTCAACAATATTCGCTAAAATGTCTGCATGTTTAACAGAGTTTTCTGGACAAACATTTTTGTGTTGAACAGGAAAGTTGATATTTGAATAAGTTGCACATGCGTGACGCGACAATCGAAAACTGAGCTTGTTTATCTGTTGCTTTCAATGGAAATAAATTGGAGAAGTTGTAAGAGAGATGACACAGTGGCGCAGTGGGTAGCACAGTCGCCTCACAGCAAGAAGGCCGCTGGTTTGAGCCATGGCTGGGTCAGTTGGCATCCCTGTGTTTGCATGGGTTTCTTCCGGATGCTCTGGTTTCCCCCACAGTCCAAAGACATGCATGTGAATGGGTGTTTCCCAGTACTGGGTTGCAGCTGGAAGGGCATCTGCTGTGTAAAACATATGCTGGACACGTTGGCGGTTCATTCCGCTGTGGCAACCCCCAATTAATAAAGGGACTAAGCCGAAGGAAAATGAATGCATGAAGTAGTAAGTTTGTGTTTGTCATTTGTAAATAAAATGATTAAAACAGGATGATGTGCTAACTAGTACTAATTACTCATTTTGCAAATTTGAAAGAAAAATAATCCACTAAACAGACAAAAATGAATTGACTCAATAGCAGTTACTGTTGTTTCAGTGGACGTGACAAGAATATCTTTATTAGTAGATTACAATAATCAACATTGCATGAATAAACAAAATTATGTTAGCTGAACAAAATATTGTTACTAAAGAACTAAAAAAAAAGTTGTTGAGACAACTCAAAGTTCTTACTGCATCAAGTTGCCTTGTTTTTTTATGTTTTCTCAACAATTCAAACAGTTATAACGAAGGGAGCAACTCGTTTGTGAATGACTCTCCGTTATAAATGACTCACATGAACCATTGAAATCCCTGCGTCTTAATGTGCATATCAACTTTTTTATCTAAATGATATATAACATTTGTAATTTTCAATAATTAAGGGTGAAAAGTATGCACCTTGAGGCGCAGGCACTGTTATAAGTTATTTTAAAAACTATCCGTTACTATAATTAGACGACAATAATACAAGCTTCTGGCACCGCAGCGTTGTGTTGTCAAATTTAATTTACATTATTTACTGATTTTGTTCAACAAAACTAGCATAAGCCTAGAATTTAGTGCAAGTAAACAGTAAGTGACTATTATCATCAATACTTGTTTAGCACAAAAGTTCGTAACATACAAATATGTAAAAAAAAAAACGAATCTATGAAATGTCATGCCTTTATGCTTTGTTTTCTTTGTTTGCTTGTTACTACACCTATACGCAGTGCAAAATTCCAGTATCATCAGATTTGCTTTAGTCTTGACTAGTGTGGTTGAATGACATTTGTCCTGGGAGCACTGTACAAATATGGAGGCAGTATTCATGCATGCTGCAGGGTCTGTATGAGATATCTAGTGTATGTATCTATGAGAATATCTATCAAGAGCGGAAGCAAACGGTTTGATTTTAATTAAAGATGCACGAGTAATAAACTTGCACAGATTAATTGTTCACCTTAACACTAACAATGCGCTCTAGAAAATAAAATGTACATTTTGATTTCATGCGGACTGAAACATTCAAAACTGTACACAAACAAACAGTGTTTTGCCCATATTAAAGTATCTGTGGTGAGCCTGCATTCATATTTCCACAAGGCTCAACCGTGCTCAGAGCTAATTACTGGAGCCCAGACAGTCGTTCTGAATCAATTATGAATGGTATCTTTCATTTCAGTGATGTAAGCATGTAGTGGATCGCGTTACATAGCAACGGATCGCGTGTTGTTTGCTCTAGCGAAACAAATCTTGTGTTGGATCGAGACTATATGGGACGCATTTTAATATTGAACAAAGCTTGCTCTGCATAACTTCATGAGTGAGAGATACACACCTGTAAATGCGACTGCAGTGACATCATCAGAGGGAAGGATTCGACTGCATGATACGGATGGCATCAGCTCAAGCATGTTCTAACAATGAGTAATGAGTAATTGTTTGACATACTTCTGTCGGTACCATTATTGCAGCATTGTTTAGATAGTCATTGACCTTGTTGGCGCAGCCATTTCGTGTATGATAACCGGTAAATAATCTTAGATTATACGGAGGTAAAATAACACACTTCTCTCCTCGGTTTTCTGCTGAACCGGAATGCATTTATTTGCATATGTCCAAATATGGAATGCAGGTAACACATGACATGTGCAGTGTGAGGGCACACCCAATAGTAACGCTAACAGACCTAATTATCACCTTAACTTTGGGTACAACAATCAAATATATATTTTATATAAAAGTGCTTAATAATAATAATAATAATAATAATAATAATAATAATAATAATAATAATAATAATAATAATAATAATAATAATAATAATAATAATAATTATTTATACATTTTATTTATAATGTGCTTTTCTGAAACTCAAAGTGCATGCACTGATATTCTACTTGAACTTATTAAAAAAAGTGAAACAAAAACAAAACAGTGTAATACAGCATTAATATTGTGAAATATGATTGCAATTTAAAAGAACTGATTTTAATTTCACATTGTTTATATTTTGTTAATAATATTATTATATTTAAAATATATTTAGGCTAATATTTTTATTATATTCATTTCCAGGAGCCATTAGACATTCTGTTCTTCATTGTCACACATTTGTATTACAATTTTTTTACAATTACAATTTTTAACAATTTTTTTCATTTACTTTTGTTTGATAATTTTAATACATTCTAGCATTGTTTCCTTGTTGATTTTGATTTATTTGAAATAATAATATAGTATCCGAATCTTATTGTCACGGCCGTCCGTAATCCAGGTCCATAGTACACTTACAAACACCACAAGCATCACCGTGCCCCAACACGGAGGCAAATGTTGGCAGGTGTGGTCATAATATTTTGACATCTAACACAGTATTAAAGTCTACTAAAGGAGGTGGAGGCTTCTCAAATATGGCTCCTAAATTCTACAATAGCCTAATAATGTCAGAGGCTCAGACACACTCTCTCAGTTCAAAACAAGATTAAAGACCTATCTTTTTAGTAAAGCATACACGCAATGCATCACATAATATCGGATGCGTGAATGTGCTCCTTGCAGGTGAGTGGGCTTGACAAACCGCCCGAAGTACACACACCTTCTGTCTTAATACACCTGGTACTTTGTTAGAAATACTTCTATGTTTTATTTGTTTCTATGTTTGTTTAAATAGCTCCTATTTTTATTTATAGCATTTTCACTTTGACATTTAATATATTTTGTTTTTATACTGTACATTATGAACAGCAGCTACGCTAATTATTTTCTTTGTTCTTTATTTCTTTGTTCTTTATATGCTCATCCAGAGGCCTCTAGAGATTGTGCAGCAACCCTTGATGAGATCCAAGACTTGTAAGGAGACAATTGGAGGACAACACATTCACTTAATACACAAATACACCACTAAACATGTAGGCTACATATAGCCATCACCAATATACTATATAACAGCAGGTTACTATGTTTATATATAATAACTTTAACTGTTAAAAGCTATTAGTTAGCTAATTAGTTAAAGTTATTATTAACTAATACAGTTATAGTAACTAATTACCTTAATTTTTCCAAATTTGATTGTAATGCAGTAATGTGCACCTTTTGTAAAGCTGCTTTGAAACAATAATTATTATGTAAGCGCTATACAAATAAACTTGAATTCAATTTAATTCAATTTAATATTTCAGAATAAACAAACTCCAATGTTAAGATGTCTAGTGTGTTTGTCTTTGTATTAGGACTCCACAGCGCCGTCAGTGTCAGTCTGCTGTGATGAGCCGCTGTCACCTGACCGGCTTCAGCTGGTAACTGTAGTGCTTCACGTCAGTGTTATCTGGCCGTGCTGTCTGGAGCAGGCCTGACAGACACCTCAGCTTACCTTAATGTTCTCTCTGTCTCTCCATCTGCACTGAAGATGATCAGCACGCACGATAACAACAACAACAACAGCAGTGTTCATACATGCAGACAAACATGGATTTAGTGTACTAAAGAAACTGCACTGTTAGACTTTAACACATCATAACAGTTATTTACTGTAAAAAAGTAAAGTACTGCCCAGTAAAATTCCACATACATGTAATGTGGGGATGTGAGAATGTATCTGTAAAGTCATTGTGTTTGACATTTTGTGGTAAACGTTGCATATGAACATGAGCATGTCTGAGCAGGTTCCATAGATCAGTATTTCTCAACCACGTTTCTGGAGGACCCCCAGCTCTGCACATTTCCGTGTCTCCTTAACCAAACACACCTGATTCAGATCATCAGCTCATTAGCAGAGACAGACAACAGAGACATCAAAAACATGCAGTGTTGGTGGTCCTCCAGAAACATGGTTGAGAAACGCTGCCATAGACGAATTACAATAGATAAGGCCAGCATTAGGTCTATACTGTGTCTAATACTTCCCCATTCCTTTTTAAAGTACTACCAAAAAAAAGACATACATATAGGCAATACATTTACAGTTTGTTAAATTTAGACTTACAGTTAGGGTTATGAGCTTCTACATCTTGTTATCCAACTATGAATCCCCTCTTATTTTGGAGAAAATTACAGTTAGGGTTAGATTTAGGG
Source organism: Danio aesculapii (assembly GCF_903798145.1). Lineage (NCBI taxonomy): Eukaryota > Metazoa > Chordata > Actinopteri > Cypriniformes > Danionidae > Danio > Danio aesculapii. The sequence goes on from NC_079453.1 coordinate 9,381,658, forward strand.
GTAGGGATTATTAATCGATTGTATTTTCAAATAGGAATGATGTTCCAGGAACAAAATGGATGTTAATCCAGGATCACATCCTACTTGGCAGAATCACATCCACCCCTTTTATGAAGCCCCAAATTTACATTTTTAGATCACTCACTTACTTTCCATTTGCCACAATAGAATGAACCGCCAATTATTCTGGCATATGCTATTCCAGCCGCAACCCACACCCTCTCCCATTCACATGCTACAGCCAGCTTAGTTTATCCAATTAACCTATATCGCATTTCTTTGGACTGTGGGAGAAACTAGAGCACACCTAATGCAAACATGGGGAGGCCTCCTTTGACGTTTTCAAATCAGTTAGACAGACAACCTCAAAAACTCTGGTAAAAAGACTCCAAAATTTCAAACAAATGTATCATCAAACATGTGGTACTTCATTCATGTTTCATTTGCTTTTGGCCAGAACATGATCAATAAAATAATGAATCAAATGTTTATTTATGTTAACATATTTAAAAGGTTATTTGAGCTTAAGATTGCCAGATAAATTCATAACTTTAAAGATGTGTATTATTCAACCTAGTTTATTAAAAAAAATACAGATTTTAACATTTTATTTGGTTAATATGAAATGTAACCCAAAATATAATATTACTCATGAACAAAAATGGACTATATGAAAGGGACTATAAAAATGCTGGGTTATTTTAAGCCAACAATGTGTCAAATATGGACAAATCCAAGATTGAATTATTATAATTTTTTTATTAACCCTCTACTGCATGGTGCTGCCATATGGCAACATGATATTTATGTTCATTTCCCTGCCACTGTTTCTTCAAGACCAACACTGAATTTTTTTTTTGCTGGAAAGAGAAGGGCTTAGTTTAGCCAATGATGTGCTTTGGTTAAGTCACATGACGTTGAGTGTTTATCTGTAGCACGATTTCTGACAGACTGGAGTTTATTGTGAGAATTTGCTGAATGCAAATTTAAACGTCAATAAAAAAGAATCAAATTATGTCAGATCCATAAAAAAATAATGAAGACATGTTCACAACTCAAAAAAGTTTTTATCAAATTAGTTTTTTGTAAATCGATCAAATGTATGTGTTGCCAAATGGCAGCACTGTGCAATAGTGGAATGTGCAATATTGCAATGGGTTAGCTAGCTAGCAAGGTCAGCTATGAACAATAACATAATGAATGTGAGTAGTATAATGTTGATTAGTCATATGTTAATGGAATTTGCATTACGGATAAAATCTAGTTTTAATGGCAATACTACAGGGAACAGTGTATTAGCGAGCACCACCATGTTCTATGGTAAGTGAAACAAAAAAAGGACAGAACTGGCTCTTCCTGCAGAAGAAAGTAAGGATGAGATGGGTTTTAGCGACCATGAGAATGATGGAGATTGGACATTTGATATGAGCATTGATGAAGACAGATCAAGTAACTTAGCTCTGAGGTAGATAAGACAGGTGTAGTATAGTATAAAGTATAATATATAAACATTGCTAGGTAGTAGCTACATTATTCTGATTCATCTGGATATATTAGACTTGTTATTTATTTGTTATAATATTTACTGGAAAAAAATTATATTTACTTTATACTCTATACATGATAATACAATATTATGATTGTTTTTAATAACATTCAGCTAAAAAGATTGGAATAAATGAAGGTTTTTGGAATATGAGTTCTTTGAAAGTATGTATAAGGTGTCATTTATGTTAAGTTTAGAATACTGCAACACCAATTAAATCATTTCAAACAACAAAATTATTATTATAAGGAAAGGTTTTGAAAGGTATTATAAGGTTCTAAATTAGAAATTTCGAAGTTAGATCCACTGCTGGACGTTGTTGCCATATGGCAACATATCATAAAGTACCTTACAAAAAGAAATGTTTCCAAATTTAAGAAAAGAAAAGAAAAACAGTCAAATATTTTTAATAGATTTATCATAATACGTGCAGTAGAGGGTTAAACTTCTTAAATTACACTTTTTCCCCCAATGATTGGGTTTGTCCATTTTTGACTTAATGTTGGCTTAAATCAATCCATCATTTTTAGATAATAAAGCCGCGGTCACACTAGAGTTTGAACTTGCGAAATTCTGACGTATGGTGCTGTAAAAGGGGGCGGGATTAAACAAGATGCTTAGACATTAAAAAAACGAGTGTTTGCTCCATAAATAAATTTCTGTCATGAGATGTCATATTTTGATCCGCGATTGGTCTAACACAATCACGTGATGCGATATCGCAGGTCAGAGTTAATCAAACTTAAACTTTCCAATGCATCGAACTGCGAAACTTGTCGCACAAGCTTGCATTTCCAGTTTGCTGCATTCGCATGCATATGAATGGAAGTCTATGGGAAGAAAAGTCCAGTGTGACCGCGGCTTAAGCCCTATTTCCATCCCCTTATTGAGTCTACCAAACAGTTTTGCTTAAAACAATGCAATGCACACACCATTATGGGTGATACATCAGAATTCAATAGAGGACAAATTCTTGTGGCACATCTGTGACCAAGACAGCAAGTCTTTGTGATGTGTCAAGAGCCACGTTATCCAGGGTAATGTCAGCATACCACCAAGAAGGGCTAACCACATCCAACAGGAGTAACTCTAACCCAGTTTGTATCCAAAAAAAAAAAAAAAAACCACCACAGCTGCCAAACTCACTGCAGAACTAAATGTGCACCACAACTTTCCTGTTTCCACCATAACTGTTGTTCGGGAGCTCCACAGGTCAACATACATGGTCGGGCTGCTATAGCCAAACCTTTGGCCACTCGTGCCAATGCCAAACATCCGTTTTAATGGTGTCAGCAGTGAAAATCTTGGGCAGTGGACAACGTAAAACATTATTCTCTGATGAGACCCCCTTCACTGTCTTTCCCACATCTAAGAGAGTTACGGTGTGGAGAAGCCCCAAAGAAGTGTACATTTGAATGCCCAGAGTAAAGCTTGGGGTGCAATACCATGGTATTCCCAATGCCCAATGCTATATATATATATATATATATATATATATATATATAGATATAGATATAGATAGATAGATAGATAGATAGATAGATAGATAGATAGATAGATAGATAGACAGACAGACAGACAGACAGACAGACAGATAGATAGATAGATAGATAGACAGATAGATAAACAGATAGATAAATAGATAGATAAATAGACAGACAGATAGATACAAAGTTTTCCCTTTTCTAATGTCTTGCAGCAGGGTCATCTTTAAGTGAAGCTCTGATTTACCGTAGCTTGATATGTCTACAGGTTTTCACGTGTTTGCTGTCTCCTTAACGGCTGGTTTCTCTGTTTCTCATTGAATATGCTCATGGAGGATGGCTCTGGTCTTGAATTGGATCACTGCAGGCGTCACAAGACACTGCTTATCGAACTCAGCTATCATGATGATGAAGTAAGAAAGGTAAAAAGAGAGGGATCTTAACGTACCAACTAGAGAAAAAAGGAGGAGGGCTGGTGTCAATTCACTCCTTTTTCCCTGCATGTTAAGTGTTTCTAATACCAGTGAAATGATACTGAGGCAACACGTTTGGCTGTTTTTAGCATGCGTGATTCCCTTCAGCTATCACGTATTGCTGCTATTCTAGCCTTAACCTCGGTGGCCGTATACACTCATGAACATCTGATCTGCAAACAGTCATTAACTCCACCGCCACCGTCACCCCATCACCTAACCTTCACTGTGATCTTAACCCGCCTATGACAGCAGCCGCAGATTAACAATTCATCCTGATTTAAGAAAATGCAGACGGAAACTCAATCCTGAGGCTAAAATTAACACTAATGGGTCTTGAAGAGGGCCTGAGAATGCAGAAATCATTCATGAGGAGCACTCAGGAAAGACACACCACGCTGATGTCAATCAAGCGATTCATAACTAATGATCAAGGGTGGATCGGGGCAAAGTGAATGAATGACAGTTTGGACCTGGACTGGGGCAGAGGAAGGTTTTAAAGTGAGCGTAATTAACATACATGATTTTACATGGGATAAAAATAGAGATGCAAATTGCAGCCACAAAAATTCAGGTCATTGTTATGAAAATGGTGAAATTGTAACATTTAAATTTAACTATCAACCATTAATGATCAAGGATAAAACAAAAACATGTCTATTATGGGCACAACGGTGACTTAGTAGTTAGCACTGTCGTCTTACAGCAAGAAGGTCACTGGTTGGAGTCCCAGCTGGGCCAGTTGCCATTTCTGTGTGGAGTTTGCATGTTCTCCCCGGGTTTGTGTGGGTTTGCTCTGTTTTCCAAAAACATTTGGTATGTGAACTGGATAAACTAAATTCGGCATAGTGTATGCGTGTGAATGTGAGAGTGTATGGGTGTTTCCCAGCACTGGGTTGCAGCTCAAAGAGCAGCCGTTATGTAAAAGATATGCTGAAAAAAGTTGGTGGTTCATTCCGCTGTGGCGACCCCTGGGACTATAATGTGGTAATACCTTCGAAAAAGGGACTATGCCGAAGGAAAATGACTGAATGAATGAATGAATGAATGAATATATAAATGGCTTTGAAACATCTTATCTTTTCTTGTACATATTTTCCCCCCAAAAGTTCTGACGTTCAAACAAAAACTCTTTACATATGTTGTTTATTTATTTATTTATTTTTTTTTTAACTGCAATTTTAGAACACCGAACATACAAGGGCAATAATAACATTATATTAACATCCAAACAAATACAATATAAGAAAAAGATAAAAAATAAAAAGAAATAAA